>NC_057811.1:359078218-359379816 GCF_018294505.1 Triticum aestivum | reverse complement strand
ATTAGTTTATACATGCTTTGTGTGAATGCCACCTGTTTCGTGTCTAATTACCATATATGTGAATTATGCATTGCCATCTTGTTGCAAGACATTATACATTTGAATTATGTAATGCTATCTTGTTGCAAAGGCATTATATATGTGAATATGCAATGCCATGCTGTTGAGCCAATCATCATGTATGTGAATTATATCATGCTATCATTTTTTTGTATTACGTGTTCCATTTGTCGACAACGTTTGTATATTCAACTACTCTTCCTGTGCATCAGTCATTTGAAGAGGTGATGGAAGTATTTGGAGTGAAAACAAGGTATTCAGAGCAGATAATGCTACCTGCTGAAGTAGACATCTTGCTGGATACAGAGAGCTCCTCAGAGGAGGATTCAGAGACTGATGACCAATCCTATTTCCCCCCTGAGGTCTATGCTCAAACTTGGCAGGGTTATATTACCCATGTCATGCATGTTGTCTTGCATTGCTTAGTTTTTACATCATATATGGATTGCCATCTGCTTACTTGCTTACTATATAAATCATATATTTGAATTATATCATGCCATCATGTTTACATACACAACATCTATCTGAATTATGGCATGGCAACCCATTTAATAAAGACATCATATAGTTATATCATCTCATCTTGTTTAGTGTTTATAGTCATCATATTTTGAATTATGTCATTCTATCCGGGAATTATATCATGCTATCATGTTTCCATAGGCGGCATGTATGTGAATTATGGCATGCCAACCTATTTAATAAACACATTATATAGTTATATCATGTCATCCTGTTTACATAGTCATCATATTTTGAACTATGTCTTTCCATCTTTTTTAGTTAGCCATCATAACGTGAAATTGTATCATGCTATCCTGTTTAGTTAGCCATCATATATGTGAAATTGTGTCATGCTATCCTGTTTGGTTAGACAACATAAATGTGAATTATTTCATGCCCTCTTTTATTCCCCACTATCCATTGCACCTGTCTATCATACAATGTCTGTACATTCAATTACTTTTCTTGTTTATCAACCATTTGAATTGGAGAGGGTGATGGCAGTATCTAAGGGAGTAACAACACGGTCTTCAGAAAAGATAGTGCTACTAGTTGATGCAGATAGAACCACGGTTGTACTTGCCCAAGAACCAGCCCCACCACACATAACCCAGACTCTCGCAGATTGTACCCCTACCCAGTTGGACAGAGAACCAGCTACACCCCTTCTAACCCCAACCCCAGCAGATAGTAACCCAGTTCCAGTTGACACAGCACCGTCTCCACCACAGAGCACCCAAACACGAGCAATTAGTAAGGGAACTGCAGTGCCCAAAGCACGAGGACCACCACTCTGAATCCCAACTCAACGCTTAAAGCTGAAGAAGAATTGTTCTCAGGTCAGGTTCTGTAGCTATGGTTCATACTCCTTTGCTCTTGCATCACTGTATTTACTCAGACCAACTATTTTCAAATTTGAAGGATGGAACTGAAACTCCAATGGCGCAACAGGTATGTTTTAAACTTGTTTCTTTAACTGGTTTGCTGTTGTAACTTGCTCTATATTGATTTCAGTTTCAATTGATAAACAGTTATGTTCTCATGTCATGCACATTACAAGTGTCTCTATAGTTTCCCACACTTATATTCTGTCTATTCTGCTTTGTCTTGAACAAATATTATTTGAACTGTGTCTCTATCTTGATTTGGCAACAAAAACTAGAATGATATAGACCATAAAGTGACCATGGTACATAGATATATGTTTGTTTCATGCTGTTATCCTGTGCACTTTACTACTGAACTGATTTACCAAAATGAGTTTCATATACAACATGGTAAACCTGTGATGTGTCTGCTTGTTTCTCTTTTAGAATGAGGACAAAGTATTGGAGAACAGTACCCCGTTATGCAATGGTGAAGGAAGTAATGCAGATAAGGTTCAAGATAGTGAGACATCCCTGTTGGTATCCAAGAAAGCTGATAAAAACTACCTTGACGACAGTGAGAGAACCCAGAAGTCCTGTCTTGATGTAGTGTTCGAGTTACTGGCCACTACTGCTGGCACAAGCTCTTTGAACTCGCTGCCTGAATCAGTTCGTCTTCTTGAGTCTCAGCTTCAAGTTGAAAGACATCGATCAGATGTGTTACGATAGGAAGCTGAAGGACTGAGGAAGTCCCTGCAGAATTCAGATGCATACTTTCTGGTGCAACAGCAAGCGCTGGAGGATTTAAGCGCGAAACAAGAGAAAGTTAATAAGCTTGCTAAGCATCTTGCCAGCATTATGGGTACCCAGGATATTGTTTCTTGAGATCTTCTGAAGTGGTTTCAGTTCTGGACTTGTTTTGCTGCGGCGTTTATCTGCACTGGTCGCCAACTTTGACAACCAGTGTATATGATATGCTGCTTTGTTCCCTATATTTGCACTGGTGGCGAACTTTGATGCCCAGTGGATGTAATATGTGTAATAGCCGTGATAGCCTAGCGTAAGTTGCTTGCTTATTTATTTCCTTGTTGTCTTGTTTATTTGTTTGCTTGTAGTCAGTGCTGTTCTTTTTCCGCGGTTTGCTAGTGGCCGCAATAACCTTTTTTTTAAACCAGGCCACATTAACCATGGGCTACATATTTACTGTAGTGACACTGGGCCTTCTACGGGCCATAGAAACAATGGGCCTTCTACGGGCCGTATCATCAATTGGCCTTCTACGGGCTGTATGATCGATTGCCCAAACATGGGCCAATAACATACCGCTTTATGGCCGTAAACGGGCTAGAGTAGGAATCGTCCGTTCATGGGCCGACCATAATGGGCCGTCGTTAATCGGCCGTATTTGATGACGCTATGAAAACGGCCCAACATATTAACGTGCCACAAACGGGCCGACTGTAAGCACGGGCTGAATTTGGCCCACAAGCAGAAAATGACAGTAACGGGCCGTAAGTAACCGAATGCTGGAAATGAGCCCAAGAATAAATGGGCCCTGAGAAGGCCGAAAGATAACATGGGCTGGAAACGGCCCAACGGAATAATGGGCCGTTAATGGGTATAAAGTGATACACTGTTCATTACTGAAAGTGCTAGTTATCAACTAGAGGGGGGTGAATAGGCGATTTTTATGAAGGTCTTCAAAACATGAGAGTTTCGAAGACAAACAATAGAAATGAACCTATTGATATGCAGCGGAAGGTAGACTACACTAAGCAAGCCATAGTCAAGTATGCAATGAAGTGAAAGCACGAAGACTAATAGCAGCTAGGTAGTAAAGATCAGGATGGAAGATAGTATGAAGCCAAACAATGATAGTAGTCACACAGTGAAGTCAAACAGGTAGTGCAAGCAGGCAATGAATTCACGAAGACAAACTGTAAGTAAAGAGAGGGAGAGGATAGAACCAGTCACTTGGTGAGGACACATGATTTGTTGGACCAGTTCCAGTTGCTGTGACAACTGTACGTCTGGTTAGGGAGGCTGAGATTCAACTCAGAAGACCACGTCTTCACCTTATTCCCCTTGAGCTAAGGACACCCAGTCCTCGCCCAATCACTCTGGTATGTCTTCAAGGTAGACTTCCAAACCTTCACAGACTTCGTTCACCGGCGATCCACAATGACTCTTGGATGCTCAGAACGCGACGCCTAACCGGCTGGAGGATTCACAGTCCTCAAGTGTAACAAGTCTTCAGGTCACGCAGACAGAAAGACTTCAGTGATGCCTAACACTCTTTGGCTCTGGGTGTTTGGGCTTTGTCCTCGCAAGGATTTCTCTCTCTCAAAAGCTTCGGAGGTGGGTTGCTCTCAAACGACAAAAGTCGTGCACTAACTCTAAGAAGCCACCAATTTATGGTGTAGGGGTGGGCTATTTATAGCCACTAGGCAACCCGACCTGATTTGTTCAAAATGACCCTGGGTCACTAAGGAACTGACACGTGTTCCAATGGTCAGATTTCAAACACACGCGCCAGCTTGACTTGGGCTGCAAGTAAGCTGACTCATCCAACTCTGGATAAGATTTGCTCTCATTGTCTTCGCTCGAAGACACGGGATTTTGGCTGAGCATCACTTCAGTCACTCTGACTTTGTTCACTGGGACCCCACTTAACAGTACGGTGGTTCCTATGACTCAAAAGAAGAAAAGGAAACAACGAAACAACTAAGTCTTCGCGCTCCAAAGTCTTCACGCAATGTCTTCTCTTGTCATAGTCTTCAATGTGAATATCTTTACATACCACCATTGTCGTCAATGTCTTCATAAATTTTTAGGGGTCATCTCCGGTAGGTAAACAGAATCAATAAGGGACTACTACCCGTGTTATCCTGCAATTCTCACAAACACATTAGTCCCTCAACCAGGTTTGTCGTCAATACTCCAAAACCAACTGGGGGTGGCACTAGATGCACTTACAATCTACCCCTTTTTGGTGATTGATGACAAACTGGTTGAAGTTTTCAACGGGATAAAAGTATGTGGAATTGTAAAGGATTTAGGTATTGTCTTCATAAGTAGCAAAAGGCTCCCCCTGAAGATGTGCATACAAGTAATTTGCTTTTGGAATGCAAATGCACATGGCAGGTTGTACTTGTGGAGATCCTCTTCAACTTATGAAGACAATTCATCATGCATGATTTGATATAACGAAGATAATGACATGCATAATGAAAAATGGACGTCTGCAATATGACTTCGTGCGGGATTTATCATCGCACATGCGGAATTTATCATCGCATCACATAATAGCAAACAAGTAGCAGACAACCATCAAGTTTAAGTGTTACAACTCAAAGAACCAAATGTATCAAAAGCGAGAGTTGTAAACACTAAGCAAAATATAAAGCAACCGCCCATATGGACCCGCTTGAAGACTATCAACTCATATGCTTCTCCCCCTTTTGTCAGTAAGGACCAAAAACGTTTGAAGACATAGAGCCTCTACTCGTTCCCAGAAGGAGTAGGAGAAGCTGCAGGGTCGGCGTTGGGGTTTGGCGGTACAGAAGAACTTGGTGCAGTGTCGATACGCGCTGAAGTTGGAGGTGGTGAGGTAGCATCATCTTGATCATCAATAACTCTGGCATTCACCGTTGCAGCTGAGGAGGAATAGTCAGAGTCTTCAAGAGATGGAGTTCGATGCAAGACAGCATTCCTAGGAGGAGTGGAGTCAAACTTGAATCTTTCAGTGAAGCCATCGTCTTGAAGATCTGCTTCAGCACTCAGCAATGTCAAACTTTTCCATGACCTCCGACAGGTTTCATGTGTAACAAAGGCATTTTTGGTGGCAAGATTGCGAATGCGATTGACGTCCACCAAGAGGCTTTGCATCGGCCGCTTCAGCCAGTAGTGATGCTTATCCTGTTTCTGATGCAGGGCAACGAGAAGCTCTCTGTCATTGAGAACACGAGATCGCTTCCGAGGCCTTTGAGCAATAGTGCTTTCAGTGCTTCAGTTTGAGCACGATGAGGTAAGCGTGTATTGCCAGCCAACGGATAAACGCGAGTGACTGCCTGGACTCCTTCAATGGGCTGTGTGAAGCTTTGGTGATCAGCATTGTGAAGATAAACGGCTCCTTGGCAGGCTCGGGGTATATGGCTTCAACTGACATATCAACATCTGGCAGAAAGATCAGATGGTTGCGAGCAGAGGGCTGATAGTTGACAGCTGAATGAAGCTTGATGAGGCGCATAACCCATGGAGCGTAGAACTTCAGTCCAAAGAGATCAGAGCCTGATGCAGCCAACTGCCTGATAAAGAAGTCTTGAGCATTGAAGCTGATGCCATTGAAGATATAAAAGACCAAAGTCTTCATTTCTCCTTCAAGTTTCGCTGCAGAAGAATGTCCTTTGACAGGCCATAGAGTTCGCCTGATGATATGATAAATAGTGCGGGGCAGATACTCTAGGTCTTCAACAAAGAACTCCTTTGGGTAATCAGCGTCATGTGGCAGAGGCTTCATCATGCTCGGCATTTGGCTCATGTTGGGCTCTGGCTTCTGAAAGATGCTCTCCAAGGCATTGCGGTGAAGCTGACAACCAGGTTCATACAGTTCACCTGGAGTGGGCAGACCAGTAAGCTCAATAATGTCAACAGCTTTAGCTTCATGGTGTACGTTGCCTATCATCCACTCAAGGACCCATGTCTTCGGATCCCTGTTGTAGCCGCGAATGTGGAGGGTGGCATAGAATTGCAGCAGAAGCTCTTCATTCCAATGCTCCTTATCAGTCACAAAATTCAGCAATCCAGCATCACGGAAGCAGTCAAGGGCTTCTTCAAGGCATGGCAGTCCAGCAATGGCTTCACAGTCAAGACGCATATGAGGGAAGATGCGCCCTTCGTCATAAAGAACACAAGAATAATAACTGCGCTGCTGATAGCTCCAGAACCGATCTGATGAAATCCTTGGCTTGGAATAGGGGTTCTTGGTGCTATCAAAGAAGGTGTTGTGCGCAATGAAGCCATTGGCATTGAAGGACCCTGGTGAAGTGGCAGTACCTCGAAACCTGGGCAGTCTTGTCTTAGGCTTCTGGACCTGAGGCCTGTGCTCGACATGGTAATCAAATTGCGGACCAGCAGCAGGTGGAGGAACCAGAATAGGCCATCCGACAGTGACCAGCTCACCATAATTGTATGCTTGCTCGATAGTATGTGGCCTGGGAGGTGGTACAGGAGCAGTGGCAGTGACTTCAGGCTGCAGATTTGCATCAGGTGCAGCATTGACTTCAGGTGCTATCACTTCGGGCACCACATTGACTTCTGGCGCCACATTAGCTTCAGCCATGACAACGTCATTGGCTTCAGTGTTGGTGGTCGCCTCAATGTTATTAACCTCCACTTGAGTAGCTGGAGGGTCGGACACGTTCTCCTCGAGAACAACTTCAGGGTAGGTTGGGGGTGTGGCAACACGAACTTCTTCAACTCTTGGTTCTTCTTGGTCATCGGCTGATGCAGCTAGAATATCTTCAGCCGTGTTGGCTTCAGACTCAGGGTTGTTCATAGTTGGAGAGGCTTCAGGAAATACTTGGCATGAAATCGATTGGCGCTCTTCTCCTTCCGGAACACTCGACAAGGTGACTTGAGCCCTTGGTCCCTTGTGAAGCCTGCGGAAAGCTGGCGACGCTTGTGGAGATGGAGTAGGTTGAGCCTCAAAGTCATCATCTTCAAGCACCGAAGCGGTGACTTGAGTTGGGGGAGTAGTTGGTGTTTCTTCTTCACGGGGTGTGTTTTGTGGGTGGTCAGCCCATGAGTCATCCTAAGCAATTGGCGTCAAAGGACGACCAATGCTGATGAGCTCGCTGTTCGTAAGAACAGGCGATGATACCACATTGTGTTTGATCTGAGGAAGGACTTCATCATCTTCAACATTGTCTTGATGACCAATGTCTTCAGCTGCGGTGGGGTCAACAGCTGGAATGTCTTCAGCTCCAGGAGCCTCTGGGGAAGTAGGCTCATGAACTATCAAACGACGTTCTTGTTGTGCAGATGCAGGACGAGCAACAGAAATTGGCTCGACGACAAGGGGCTCTGTGGGAGCAACCCGATCTCTCTTCTTGGTCTTGTGCTTCTTGGTGGCTGGAGCATCGTCAGTGGTGTTCTTGGTCTTGCGCTTTCGGGCTTTGGCTTCAGCTGCCCTTGTCTTCTGAAGCTCTGAAGCCACTGTGGGGACCTTAGGCTTCACGCCTGTCATACTGGCGGGGAAGACAATGCGAGGTTCTTCCCGCCTGGATGGTTCATCTTGGTCCATAGTAGGCTTCTTCTTCTGCTTGGCAGCCATCTTAGGGTCGATGCCAGGATGCCCAAGTGCCTTGCGCTTCTCAGCTTCATTGTAAGATTGAACACACTTTGCGGCCAGAAGCTTCATTCGCTCTCGAGAACCTTTCGCTTCTTCACGTTTCTTGTGAAACGCTTCCTTGAGCTCATGCAGCATGACCTTGAAGTTCTGGACGTCTGTTACGCTGAGCTTGGCCATGTGCTTCTTGAACTGAGCCTTTTCATAGTCGATCTTGTGCTTCAGCTCAACAATTTTCTGTGCAAGAGCCAGTTCAGGAGCAATGGCGCCATGAAAGGAGACGCTTAGCCCAATGGGAAGTTGCATATCATCAAAGCTGAGATTGGGGGTGTCAAACCACTCATCAATGAAGTTGTTCAATACTTCCACGTCAAAGAGAGGCAAATCATTGAAGATCTCCGCCTCTTGCTTGCTCTTTATCAGCTGCTCAAGAGCGTCATCAGCAAGATCGTCATCACTCGGTAGATCAATGGCGTCGTTCTCATTCCTCAGAATAGCAGCAGGGGTCAGAGCTGGACCAGGAGTGTGGATGGGCTTCTTCTTCTTTTTCTCAGACTTGGAGATGCGTGAGAGATCTTCTGACTGCACACTTGGTGCAGGAAGAGCAGTGGCCAGAGGCTTCGCTCATGAAGCTTTTGGTGCAGTGGAAGGCTTCGAAGCCTTGGGTTTCTTCAGCTTCTTAGGCTTCGGTGGTGCAGGCGCTTCATCAAAATAAGCGTCATCTGCAGGTTGATCCACGTCTGTCCCTTGAACCATAATATGAGTGATGAGACCTTCTAGGTTGTAGAAGGGCCCAACAAGATTGGGTTCAGCTTCGTGTGTGCCATCGGCATGAGGAGTAGAGGAACCTGGGTTGAAGTCTAATCCCCGCGACTTCTTGTTTTCTTTGGCCGAGTTCTTGGCAAACTGGAAGCTGCGCTTGAACAGATTGTTGTCATGACACCATAGCAATGAAGATGGGTCGGCATCTACAGGTTGTGGTCCACGGACCATGCAAGGGTAGAAACCTTGTTCAATGGCTTCAGCTCTGGACCTGGGTGGAAGATTTTTGTACAAGATGTCTCCCCAGGGTCGCCTGATGGCATTCTTCTCAGCATATTCCTGGGTCACGAACCTGTACTTGTACCATTGTTCTGCCCAATATCTTCGAACCCATTGGATTCGGGTTTTTCGCTGATTGTAGTCCTCCTCTGGATCTGTCTTGTATAGCTCATAGAGGTATGGTGGCAAATCCTTCGATGTATTCCCACGGCGCTGTCTGCCACCCTTCCTTGCAAACTTATCTGTTGCCATGAATTTCAGACTGAATGGCTTCAACACTATCAAAGGCTTCCGTCTGCTGGTCAGACAGGAACTGGCTTCGGGAGAGTTGATATGATGCTATAAGAATTCTGCAAATGAATGCAGACTATGAGAACCAAGGGATTGTCCCACGGACATGTACCTGTGATAGCATTAGAGATGCGAGGGAAGGGGAAGAGGTCATATGCATTCTCAGAACATTTTGAAGATAAATCAGTTTAGAAGACATTGACCTCATAGCGCGAAGACATTCACTTATATGTTGAGAGTTGGTTCCAGATTTGTATGAATCCAAGAATAAGTACAAGTGAGGAATCTAACTACGTGTGAAGCATAAGTGAATATACTAGGCATCATATGAGATGCAGACAGGATAGATCCAAATTTGTGGAGGCAAAAACCACTTTTGGTAGAAAGGATGAATCTATAGGATCAAAAAGACGGTAAAAGAGGGTTTTAATTTACCACACGATGAACTGCTAGACGGAGTAGAAGATGAGGCCGAGCAGTTCGATCTTCCGTGCCCTAACTTGGCGATGGAGGACACCTACGGTGGCGGCGGAGAAGACGATGTCCGCGGCCGGCGTGAAGACGGCGTCGGAGAGGTCGCGGCAGCTAAGCGCTTCGTCGCCGGCGTCGTCGAGAGCTAGCGGTGGCGCTAGGGTTTGTCGAGGTGGAGAGGTGGAAGAAAGATTTTGACAGCGATTGGATGTGCATTTATAGGGAAAGGGACGGCACAGTGCAATTACGCAGGTGCCCCTGGCGGTTCACATCTGAGTGACACGTGGCGAACATGGAACACATTTGGAGTTGTCCCACGTTCCCACGCTCGCCTGGACTGTCGGGTGGTCGTTCTGGCTTCTCCGGGTTTCACACAATAAGAATTGAGCATTTAAAACAGTTTTAATGTTTGTCTCTATATCTTCTGCTGACAAGGACGCAGAGAAGACATTCGACAGTTTCAACCGAATGCATATGATTTGGATAGATAGAGTTTGAGGTAGAAAGCATACAGAGGTTAGGGTCCGATCACATTCACTTAGTTCAAAGGATTCAAACGAGAAGACATAGCTATAAGTGAATGTTGTAGAGGACAGAACACTAATATATGTATATATCAGAATAAAACGAAATCATCACTGTGAAGATAAACATGAAGACATGTTGATATTGAAGACAAACCAAATGCAAAGACATAGCAAATGTAACGCCATGAGAAAAACACTTCAAAAAGAAGAATTTGGTGGTGGCGTTACCCACCGTATAGGAAGTATTAGACCCAGACACGGTGCACAATTATTGTGGTGCTCCGAAGTCAAATTCCGCGTTAATGTATTCACACTTAGAGTGTAAGTCTTCATTGATTGAAGATATACTTTACTTCGTGTGTTGCACATCTAAGTCATCAACATGCATAAGTGTTCGGATGTGTGCCTGATCACAGGACATTCGAGGATTCCAAGATATTTAGCTCACACCGCAACTTGCAAAACCTTTTCTCATCCAAGGGCTTTGTGAAGATATCTGCCAATTGCTCTTCAGTGTTGACATGAATGATGTCAATATCTTCCTTCATAACATGATCTCTAAGAAAGTGATGACGAATTTCAATGTGCTTTGTCTTCGAGTGTTGAACTAGGTTGTTGGCAATCTTGATGGCGCTTTCATTGTCGCAATAGAGTGGTACTTGTTTCATATGGATGCCATAGTCCTTGAGTGTTTGCTTCATCCATAGAAGCTAAGCGCAGCAAGATCCAGCAGCAATGTATTCAGATTCAGCAGTGGAGAGTGATACACAGTTCTGCTTCTTTGAAGACCAACAGACAAGTGATCGTCCCAGAAAGTGACATGTGCCTGATGTAGACTTGCGATCCACCTTGTCACTAGCATAATCAGCATCCGAGAATCCAACTAGATCAAACTCTGAGCCCTTTGGATACCATAATCCTGGGTGTAAGCCAAATATCGAAGAATTCGCTTCACAGCTAAGTGATGCGATTCCTTTGGTGCCGCTTGAAATCGAGCACACATGCAAACACTAAGCATAATATCTGGCCTAGATGCACATAAATAAAGTAAAGAACCAATCATGGAGTGGTATACCTTTTGGTCGAACTCTTTACCATTGGCGTCAGGACCCAGATGACTCTTGGTTGGCGTTGGCGTCGTATAACCTTTGCAGTCTTGCATTCCAAACTTCTTCAGGCAATCTTTGAGATATTTCTCTTGAGATATGAAGATGCCATTGCTTTGCTGACGGATTTGAAGACCAAGGAAGAACTTCAGCTCACCCATCATGGACATCTGATATTGCTCTTGCATCATGTGTCCAAATTCATCACTGTATTTCTGGTTGGTGCAGCCGAAGATAATGTCATCCACGTATATTTGGCATACAAACAGTTCACCATCATATGTCTTCGTGAAGAGTGTGGGATCCAGGGAACCAGGTTTGAAGCCTTTGCTCTTCAGGAAGTCTTTGAGTGTATCATACCAAGCGCGAGGGGCTTGTTTGAGGCCATACAGTGCCTTGTTTAGCTTGTACACCATATCAGGATGTTTTGGATCTTTAAAGCCAGGAGGTTGTGCAACATACACTTCTTCTTCAATCTTTCCGTTGAGAAATGCACTCTTCACATCCATTTGATACAGCAGGATGTTGTGATGATTTGCATAGGCTAGCAATATGCGAATAGCTTCAAGCCTAGCGATAGGAGCAAATGTTTCATCGAAGTCAATCCCCTCAACTTGAGTGTATCCTTGAGCAATGAGGCGAGCCTTGTTTCTGACAACTTGACCATGCTCATCTTGCTTGTTGCAATATATCCATTTTGTGCCTATAATGTTGTGCTTGTGAGGGTTAGGACGCTTGACAAGTTCCCAGACATTGTTCAGCTTGAACTGTTGAAGCTCTTCTTGCATAGCTTGAATCCATTCAGGTTCCATGAAGGCTTCAGCAACTTTCTTGGGTTCAGATATTGAGACAAATGCAAAGTGCCCACAGAAATTTGCTAGCTGTGTTGCTCTTGAACGAGTGAGTGGACCAGGCGCATTGATGCTATCAATTATCTTCTCAATATGTACTTCATTTGCAACATGAGGATGAACTGGACGAAGATTCTGTTCTTGCTGATCATTGTCATCGTTAGGAGGATTGTCTTCGGGCTGAGCATTGTCTTCAGGTTGATTAGGTGCAGAAATGATAAGTTCCTCTTCAGGCTGTGCATCAGACGGTATGATTTCTCCAGTTCCCATTAGCTTGATGGATTCACTAGGTGGAACTTCATCTAGCACATTTGGCAGGTGCTCTCTTTGCGAGCCGTTAGTCTCATCGAACCGCACATCCACAGTTTCAACCACTTTATAGTGAAAGAGATTGAAGACTCTGTAGGAGTGTGAATCCTTTCCGTAACCAAGCATAAAACCTTCATGTGCTTTCGGTGCAAATTTTGAAGTGTGATGTGGATCTTTGATCCAGCACCTAGCACCAAATACTCTGAAGTAACTGACATTTGGCTTCTTACCAGTGAGGAGTTCATAGGATGTTTTCTTCAGAAGCTTGTGAAGATAAACACGGTTGATGACATGGCATGCAGTATCAATAGCTTCAGGCCAGAACTTTCTTGGAGTCTTGTATTCATCAAGCATTGTCCGTGCCATCTCAATGAGCGTTCTGTTCTTGTGCTCCACGATGCCATTCTGCTGAGGTGTGTACGGAGCTGAGAACTCATGAGTGATGCCCAATGTATCCAGGTAAAGATCGAGGCCGGTGTTCTTGAACTCTGTGCCGTTGTCACTTCTGATGTGCTTGATCTTGACGCCATAGTTGTTCATGGCACAGTTGGCAAATCGTCTGAAGACATCCTGCACTTCAGTCTTGTAGAGAATTATGTGCACCCATGTATATCTTGAGTAATCATAAACAATGGCGAAGCCATAAAGACAAGCAGTAGTAGTGAGTAGGGCCAAATAAGTCCATGTGTAGCAGCTCGAAGGGTTGTGATGTCGTCATGATTGTCTTTGAGGGATGCTTGGCCCTTGTCATCTTTCCAGCTTCGCAGGCACCGCACAAGTGATCCTTCTTGAACTTGACGCCCTCGATGCCTATGACATGCTTCTTCTTTGCGAGAGTGTGTAAGTTCCTCATGCCAGCATGCCCTAGTCTCCGATGCCAGAGCCAGCACTCTGAAGCTTTTGCAAGAAGACATACGGCAAGCTGTGGTCCTGCTGAGAAATCTACCATGTACAGATCATCTTTCCGGTACCCTTCAAAGACTAGAGACTTGTTAGATTCCATTAGTACAAGGCAACGATATTTTCCAAATACCACAATCATGTTCAAGTCACTAAGCATTGAGACAGACATTAAGTTGAAACCAAGGGATTCAACAAGCATCACTTTATCCATGTGCTGATCCTTTGAGATTGCAACTCTACCTAGAGCCTTTTACCAGTGTCAGCAAATGTGATGTGACTCTTGTCAGATGGACGTAAAGTTGAGTCCATGAGAAGACTTCGATCACCATTCATATGATTAGTGCATCCGCTGTCCATAATCCATTATGAAGCATGAGGTGTCATACCCTACAGTACAATTAGGGGGATAGGCTTCACCAAGAGTATTGTGAAGCATAAACATTTGACGCACAAGAGGATTATCAAAGCTCAGATCAAGATTAGGACTGATAGGATGATTGGCAAGTGATTCGGGAACAAAATACATAGTAAGACCATTTGGGCATTTGATCTTGCGCCCTACAAGATGTTTTAGGTCCCCAGCAATAACATCAGACGCCTTTGATTTCCGGCTGGAGACCTTTCCCTGCAAAAGAAAGTTAATTCTTCTTAACCACCCACATCTTCAGGGGTGGCTTAGAAGCAATGAGTCTAAGTGCAGCATCTGAGAACTTCGGCTTTGGAGCCCTAGCAAATAGCCTTGCAGGAGATGAATGATACTCATATGAATAAGCAGAAAAGTTCTTAGTTTTATGAACGTAGCGGTTTGAAGACACACGCTCATATTCATAAGTCTGAGTACGATTTCCCTGCAAAACATTGGCGTTAGGGTGACTCAGTTGAGTCATGTATCTGTATGAAGCCGTTGGACCATATGAAGCCTTTGGTCTGGGATTTGTCTTCTTCCTAGGTGGTGTCATGATGACATTCACAGGAAGATTCTCAAGACAACTTTTGGGAACCCAGATCTTCTTCATAGGTGGCCCATTCCTGCAGTTAGTACCAATATACCTGGCAAACACTTCACCATTCTGATTCTTAAACAGTTTATAGTTTGCATCAAAGGATTCATCAATGATAATAGGGTTAGCACAAGTGAAGCCAGATAAGGTGGATGGATCCACTGAAGGTCCCTTTGCAGCAACCCATGTGGTTTTGGGATACTGCCCAGGCTTCCAGTAGGAGCCATCAACATTCATTTTCCTCTCGAACCCAACACCCTCTTTCCTAGGGTTTCGGTTCAGAATCTGCTTTTCGAGGACATCGCACAGTGTCTGATGCCCTTTGAGACTTTTGTACATCCCTGTTGCAAGCAATGTCTTCAACCTAGCATTTTCATCAGCAATAGTAGTGGTATCCTCAGCAGAGGGGTTAGTTACCACATCAACTGTTGAAGATATTGCGACAGTAGCAGCAGTAGAACATTCAGCAACAGAAGTAGCATTATCACGCTCAAGGCATTTTAGACATGGTGGTTCAAATCCTTCCTGAGTGGGACTGGTCTGTTGAGCGCGAAGTGACTCATTCTCTTTTTGCAGATCTTCATGAGCCGCTCTCAATTTCTCAAGCTCTTGCTTCCTTTGAAGATAATCATAGGAAAGCTTTTCATGAGTGGTTGAGAGCGTTTCATGACGTCCTTCAAGTTCCTGGTACTTAACATGAAGATTTTTTATGTCTTCAATTAAGCACTAAGAACGGGTCATTTCCGCGTCCAACAGGTCATCGCTTTTGTCTAACAGTTTTTGAGTATGTTCCATAGCTTTCTGTTGTTCAGATGCAATTTTAGCAAGTGTTTTGGAGCTGGGTTTGGATTCACAATCAGAGTCATCTTCACTTGATGTTTGAAAGTAAGCATCGCATGATTTTACCTTGGCACCACGTGCCATGAAGCAGTAGGTGGGAGCAGAGTCGTCCTTGTCATTAGCATCAGCGTTGGTGACGGGGCCATTGTCTTCAGTGTTGAAGATGGACTTGGCAACGTAGGCTGTAGCTAGAGCCAGACTTGCAACACCAGGGCCGGACTCCTCCTCAGACTCCACCTCCGCCTCCTCAGACGCAGACTCCTCCTCTGAATCCATCTCCTTGCCAACAAAAGCACGAGCCTTGCCAGATGAGCTCTTCTTATGAGATGAAGACTTGGATGAGGACTTGGAAGAAGACTTTGAGGATTTCTTCTTCTTCTTCTTGTCATTAGAATCATATTCCTTGCTCTTCTTCTTCTTCTTCTTCTCATTGTCCCACTGTGGACACTCAGAGATGTAGTGTCCAGGCTTCTTGCACTTGTGACATGTTCTCTTCTTGTAGTCATGAGTGGAAGTTTCATCATTTCTTGAGCTGGATCGTGAAGACTTTCTGAAGCCCTTCTTCTTAGTGAACTTCTGGAACTTCTTCACAAGCATAGCAAGTTCCTTTCCAATGTCTTCAGGATCATCAGAACTGCAGTCAGATTCTTCTTCAGATGAGGAAACAGCTTTGCCTTCAAAGCACGAGTTCGGCCATAGTTGGGACCATAGATATCTCTTTTCTCACATAGCTGGAACTCATGTGTGTTGAGCCTCTTAAGTATGTCAGACGGATCGAGTGTCTTGAAGTCAGGGCGTTCTTGTATCATCAGGGCAAGGGTGTCGAACGAGCTGTCAAGTGATCTCAGCAGTGTCTTGACGATCTCATGCTTGGTGATCTCAGTGGCACCGAGAGCACGAAGCTCATTTGTGATGTCAGTGAGGCGATCAAACGTGAGCTGGACATTCTCATTGTCGTTTCTCTTGAAGCGGTTGAAGAGGTTGCGAAGAACACTGATTCTTTGATCTCTCTGGGTTGAGACACCTTCGTTGACCTTGGAGAGCCAGTCCCAGACTAGCTTCGACGTTTCCAGAGCACTCACACGGCCATACTGTCCTTTGGTCGGATGACCATAGATGATGTTCTTGGCAGTAGAATCCAGTTGTATGAACTTCTTGACATCAGCAGGGGTGACACCTTCACCAGTCTTGGGAACGCCATTCTTGACGACATGCCAGAGGTCGACATCAATGGCTTCAAGATGCATGCGATCTTATTCTTCCAGTAGGGATATTCAGTTCCATCGAAGACGGGGCAAGCAGCGGAGACTTTGATTATCCTTGTAGTCGACATAGCTAAAACTCCAGGTGGTTAAACCGAATCACACAGAACAAGGGAGTACCTTGCTCTGATACCAATTAAAAGTGCTAGTTATGGACTAGAGGGGGGTGAATAGGCGATTTTTATGAAGGTCTTCAAAACATGAGAGTTTCGAAGACAAACAATAGAAATGAACCCATTGATATGCAGCGGAAGGTAGACTACACTAAGCAAGCCATAGTCAAGTATGCAATGAAGTGAAAGCACGAAGACTAATAGCAGCTAGGTAGTAAAGATCAGGATGGAAGATAGTATGAAGCCAAACAATGATAGTAGTCACACAATGAAGTCAAACAGGTAGTGCAAGCAGGCAATGACTTCACGAAGACAAACTGTAAGTAAAGAGAGGGAGAGGATAGAACCAGTCACTTGGTGAGGACACAGGATTTGTTGGACCAGTTCCAGTTGCTGTGACAATTGTACGTCTGGTTAGGGAGGCTGAGATTCAACTCAGAAGACCACGTCTTCACCTTATTTCCCTTGAGCTAAGGACACCCAGTCCTTGCCCAATCACTCTGGTAAGTCTTCAAGGTGGACTTCCAAACCTTCACAGACTTCGTTCACCGGCGATCCACAATGACTCTTGGATGCTCAGAACATGACGCCTAACCGGCTGGAGGATTCACAGTCCTCAAGTGTAACAAGTCTTCAGGTCACGCAGACAGAAAGACTTCAGTGATGCCTAACACTCTTTGGCTCTGGGTGTTTGGGCTTTGTCCTCGCAAGGATTTCTCTCTCTCAAAAGCTTCGGAGGTGGGTTGCTCTCAAACGACAAAAGCCGTGCACTAACTGTAAGAAGCCACCAATTTATGGTGTAGGGGGTGGGCTATTTATAGCCACTAGGCAACCCGACCTGATTTGTCCGAAATGACCCTGGGTCACTAAGGAACTGACACGTGTTCCAACGGTCAGATTTCAAACACACGCGACAGCTTGACTTGGGCTGCAAGTAAGCTGACTCATCCAGCTCTGGATAAGATTTGCTCTCATTATCTTCGCTCGAAGACATAGGGTTTTGGCTGAGCATCACTTCAGTCACTCTGACTTTGTTCACTGGGACCCCACTTAACAGTACGGTGGTTCCTATGACTCAACAAAGAAGAAAAGGAAACAACGAAACAACTAAGTATTCACGCTCCAAAGTCTTCACGCAATGTCTTCTCTTGTCATAGTCTTCAATGTGAATATCTTCACATACCACCATTGTCGTCAATGTCTTCATACATTTTTAGGGGTCATCTCCGGTAGGTAAACCGAATCAATAAGGGACTACTACATGTGTTATCCTGCAATTCTCACAAACACATTAGTCCCTCAACCAGGTTTGTCGTCAATACTCCAAAACCAACTAGGGGTGGCACTAGATGCACTTACAATTACGGGCCAGTTTTACCATGGGCCGTTAATGGGCCGAGGGTTACTAAGGGCCTCATATGGGCCAAAAGACGTCATGGGCCATACATGGGCCAAAAGTTAAAATGGGCTGGAATTATATTGGACGGCCCAAATGACGCTACTGGGCCTAATTCGGATAGGCCGTAAACGGGCCCTGGGTTAGCGGGCTGTAAATGGGCTATATGCGAACAGGCCATTAACAGGCTTGCCGTGGGCCGGCCCGCCACCTTTTGACCAAGTCAAACGGGCTGGCCTTTTCACAGGAATGGGCCTCTGTTGGGCCGTGCCACATGTCGACGTATCATGGGCGCTTTGGGTCCAATGAGTGGATGACATCTGTCCCAACAGTGAGCCGACACGTGTTTCCTCCAACCAATGATGATTTTACACGTGGAAAATCCCCATTGGTCGAGGCTGTTAACGGGTTATCGGATCCAAAACCGGACCCGATAGCTTAACGGCGTTCCGTTACGGTGGATGCCACGTGTCGGTCACCCTTGACGAAAGCACTTCTGTGACGCGCGATTTATCGTCATGGAAGTGGACACTTCCGTGATGATAATTTTGGTAATGTCATGGAACACTTCTACGATAGCACAGGTATGACTATCTTGATTCTGTCATAAATTTGTCATGGATGTACATGCATGACAGAAAACGTGACCTACTGTGACAAACACGTATCATCACGGAAGTGTATTTTTTTGTAGTGTTTGCTCATGAGTATGCGGTGAGTGTTAGCAATCATAGAAGGCTATATGATGGTTGAGTATGTGGAGCTCTTACTTAAACTTTGTTGAATAAGTTGAATTGCAATTGCTTGGTGACTAAGAACATAGGTTGTTGAGTTTCAAGAGGGTTCATTGGTTGAACCTTAACATGTGAATTGGTTGCTACTATAACATGAGAAGTTTTATAAGAAAGAATTGCTGTTTTGATGCTAGGAAAAGTGATTGAAATTGTCATTGATCAAACTTGTGCACTTTGCTAGCATTCACACTTCATAAATTATTTCTTTTACCATTTACCTACTAAAGGATGAGCAGGAATTAAGCTTGGGGATGCTGATACGTCTCCAACGTATCTATAATTTATGAAGTAGTCATGTTGTTTTATTATCATTCTTGGATGTTTTACAATCATTTTATAGCAAATTTATATCATTTTTCGGGACTAACCTATTGACCCAGTGCCCAGTGCCAGTTCCTATTTTTTGCTTGTTTTTTACATCGCAGGAAATCAATACCAAACGGAGTCCAAACGCAACGAAACTCCACAATGATTTTTTATGGGCCAGGAGACATCCTTTGGGCTAGAGCAGCACCTGGGGGGTGCCCCGAGGGGGGCACAACCCCCCAGGGCGCGCCCAGGTGGGTTGTGCCCACCTCGGTGGCCTCCCGCACCCCTTCTTTGCACTATAAATTCCTAAATATTCTGAAACCCTTCGGGGTTAACCTAGATCAGAAGTTCCGTCACTGCAAGGTCTCTGTATCCACAAAAACCAATTTAGACCCCGTTCCAGCACCCTGCCGGAGGGGGGAATCATCTCCGGTGGCCATCTTCATCATCCCGGCGGCCACCACGATGAGGAGGGAGTAGTTCACCCTCGGGGTTGAGGGTTTGTACCAATAGCTATGTGTTTAATCTCTCTCTCTCGTGATCTATATCATGGGCTTTGTTAATATAGTCGGATCATATGATGTTTCTCCCCGCTATACTCTTGTTGTGATGAATTGAGTCTTTACCCTTCGAAGTATTGTCTTGTCGGATTGAATATTTAGAGATGAGAACACATGATGTATGTCTTGCGGTATGAATACTTGAGGTGACAATTGGGGTATCATATTGATTCACTTGATGTATGTTATGGCACTCAACTTGCAGATTCCTGAGGTGACGTTGGGGTAATCTATGCATAGGGGTTGATGCATGTTTTTATTATATTTTTTCCGATAGAAACTTTGGGGTCTCTTTGTAGTTCTTTGTGTGGATTGAGTATTATGAATATGAATTTGCTTTGGTGCTACTTTAGTACGAACTCTTGATTAGATCGATCGGAAAGAATAGCTTGCGTTATTTTAGTACGAACTCTAGGATAGATCGAACGGAAAGAATAGCTTTGAGGTGGTTTCGTACCCTGCAAACAATTCCTATGTTTTGTTCTCCGCTAAAAGGAACTCAGGAGTGATTCTTTATTGCACTTTGAGGGATAATCACGTGATCCAACTATGTTAGCATTGTTGAGAGGTTGCACTAGTGAAAGTACAGACCCTAGGCCTTGTTTTCAAGCATTGCAATACCGTTTTTGTGCCCGTTTACTAATTGCTACCTTCCTGTTTTTATTTATTCAGATTATAAAAATATATTTCTACCATCAATATTACACTTTTATCACCATCTCTTCGCCGAACTAGTGCACCTATACAATTTGCCATTGTATTGGGTGTGTTGGGGACACAAGAGATTTCTTGTATTTGGTTGAAGGGTCGTTTGAGGGAGACCATCTTCATCCTACACCTCTCATGAATTGATAAACCTTAGGTCATCCACTTGAGGGAAAATTGCTACTGTCCTACAAAACTCTGCGCTTGGAGGCCCAACACGTGTCTACGAGAATAAAGTTGCGCATCAGAAGGGTCCACGAAGAAGCAACATTGTCTATCCCACCATGGCCATCGCCCACGAAGGACTTGCCTCACTCGCGTAGATCTTCACGAAGTAGGTGATCTCCTTGCCCTTACAAACTTCTTGGTTCAACTCCACAATCTTGTCGGAGGCTCCCAAGCGACACCTAACCAATCTAGGAGACACCATTCTCCAAAAGGTAATAGATGTTGTGTTGCTCCTTGCTCTTGTGCTTCAAATGATAGTATCCCCAACACTCAACTCTCTCTCACAGATTTGGATATGGTGGAAAGATGATTTGAGTGGAAAGCAACTTGGGAAGGCTAGAAATCAAGATTCTTGTGGTAGGATTGGTATATCTTGATCTCAACACATGAGTAGGTGGTTCTCTCTCAGAAAATGTATGCTAGAAGTGTAGCCATGTTCTGATGGCTCTCTCACAAATGGAGAAGGGGGAGGGGTATATATAGCCTCCACACAAAATCCAACCGTTACACACATTTGACCCAACTTGGTCAGACCGAATAGAAGAACTCAGTGAGACCGATTTAGTTCAAAATGTGAACGTTAGGAATCTCGATGGGACTGACTGGAACAACTCGGTGGGACCGATGTGCTAGGGCTTAGAGCAAACATCAACTCAGTGGCACCGATTGCATCAACTCGGTGAGACCGAAGTGAAGCAATAAGGCAATAGAACGAATGTCAAGCCAACTCGGTGAGTCCGAAATAAATGCAACAAGTCACAGAGCATTGGCAAGGCCATCTCGGTGAGACCGAGATCCGTATTGGTATGACCGAACTGTTAGGGTTTCTAGCAGTGGCTATGTCATATGAACTCGGTGGCGCCGGATAGAAAGAATCGGTGGGGCCGAGATGGAGTTTAGGGTTTTGACATATTTGGAATGAGAAAATGGTTGAGGGATTTGGAGCAATATCACTAAGCATTTGAGCAAGAAAGCCATTCAGCAACACCTCGTCCCCTTTTAATATTATTGGATTTCCTATGGACTCAATGTGATCTTGGATCACTAAAATATAAATGAAGAGTCTTGAGCTTTTGCCAATATGTGTCCTTAGCATTTTGAGGGGTCCACATCTCTAGTCCATGCCATGCCATTCAATGAACTTTATGAAATATTAAACTTGAATGGATATTAGTTCAATGAGCTATATGTTGTTATAAATTACCAAAACCACCCGGGGATTAGTTGCACTTTCACAAAACTATTACAAGGAATCAAACTTATCATATTCAGTGATCTACATGAAAGTTTTTATTATATCCCTATTGAATACCTATCATATCAGGACCAATTTCATAACATGTGCATATTGCATTAATATTTATTAGACTCTCAAAAAGATATAAGTGAAGCATGAGAGTACAAGTATTTATTTAAAATATAACCACGGTCGTGCTCTAAAAGATATACGTGAAGCACTAGAGCAAATGCCTTGCTCAAAAGATATAAGGGAAGCAGCTAGAGTATTCTAACAAGTCGCGAATAAATGTGTGTCACTCTCTAAAGGTGTGTGTGTGCAGAAAAAAATGATTGTGGCAAACTAAAAAGCAAACAAAGCAAATACTACTATAATACAAGACACTCCAAGCAAAACTCATATCATGTGATGAATAAAAAAATAGCTCCAAGTAATATACCGATAGATTGTAGACGAAAGAGGGGATGACATCCGGGGCATCCCCAAGCTTAGATTCTTGGTTCTCCTTGAATGTTACCTTGGGGTGCCTTGGGCATCCACAAGCTTAGGATCTTGCCGCTCCTTATTCCTTCATCCATCACGATATCACCCAAAACTTCAAAACTTCAGCATACAAAACTCAAACCTCGTGAGATCCGTTAGTATAACAAACAAATCATAAATTTAGGTATTGTTGTAAACCCATTCATATTTTATTATTGCATAATACCTACTATATTCTAACTTCTCCATGACTTATACCTCCCGATATAATCCATAGATTCATCAAAACAAGCAAACTATGCAACGAAAATAGAATCTGTCAAAAACAGAACAGTTAGTAATGAGTTGAACAAACACAATACTTCTGTAACTCCAATTTTTTTGAAAAAATAGCACAATGTGGGAAATTTGTATATCAATAATTTGTAAAAACATTCAGAATTTCACGTTCCAGTGAATTTCAAGAATTCCAGTACTGGGCGCAAAAGTTTCTATTTTTTCACATAATCAAGTCAACTATCAACCAAATCATCCCAAAGGCTTTACTTGTCACAAACACTAATTAAAACATAAAAACACAATCATAACAGTAGCATAATTGTGTCAGCATAAAAACAAAAAAGAAAACAAGAAAAATAAGATAACTATTGGGTTGCCTCCCAACAAGCGGTATTATTTTACACCCCTAGCTAGGCGTAATGCAAAGTTTCAAGTATTGTCATTCTTAGTGTTCAACCCATAGGTGGCCCTCATAATTGATTCATATGGTGGCTTAATTCTCTTTCTAGACAAGTGTTCCACTCCTTTCTTCAGTGGAAATTGGAACCTTATGTTTCCTTCTTTCATATCAATAATAGCACCTATGGTTCGTAGGAAAGGCCTACCAAGTATTATAGGACAAGACGAATTACATTCAACATCAAGCACAATGAAAACCACGGGCACATAATTTCTATTAGCAATAATAAGCACATCATTTATTATACCCAATGGTTTCTTAATAGTTGAATCCGCTAAGTGTAAAATAAGGGAACATTCATCCATATCAACAGGGCCTAGCACATCACAAAACTATTTTGTATAGTAGAAACGCTAACACCTAAATCACATAGAGCATTGAAGGAAATATGCCCTAGAGGCAATAATAAAGTTGTTATTTATATTTCCTTATATCATGATAAATGTTTATTATTCAAGCTAGAATTGTATTAACCGGAAACTTAGTACATGTGTGAATACATAGACAAAGAGAGTGTCACTAGTATGCCTCTACTTGACTAGCTCGTTGAATCAAAGATGGTTAAGTTTCCTAGCCATAGACATGAGTTGTCATTTGATTAACGGGATCACATCATTAGAGAATGATGTGATTGACTTGACCCATTCCGTTAGCCTAGCACTTGATCGTTTAGTATGTTGCTATTGCTTTCTTCATGACTTATACATGTTCCTATGACTATGAGATTATGCAACTCCCGAATACCGGAGGAACACTTTGTGTGCTACCAAACGTCACAACGTAACTGGGTGATTATAAAGGTGCTCTACAGGTGTCTCCAATGGTACTTGTTGAGTTGGCATAGATCGAGATTAGGATTTGTCACTCCGATTGTCGAAGAGGTATCTCTGGGCCCTCTCGGTAATGCACATCACTGTAAGCCTTGCAAGCAGTGTGACTAATGAGTTAGTTGCGGGATGATGCATTACAGAACAAGTAAAGAGACTTGCCGGTAATGAGATTGAACTAGGTATTGAGATACCGACGATCGAATCTCGGGCAAGTAACATACCGATGACAAAGGGAACAACGTATGTTGTTATGCGGTTTGACCGATAAAGATCTTCGTAGAATATGTAGGACCCAATATAAGCATCCAGGTTCCGCTATTGGTTATTGATCGGAGACGTGTCTCGGTCATGTCTAGATAGTTCTCGAACCCGTAGGGTCCGCACGCTTAATGTTCGGTGACGATTTGTATTATGAGTTTATGTGTTTTGATGTACCGAAGGTAGTTCGGAGTCCCAGATGAGATCGGGGACATGATGAGGAGTCTCGAAATGGTCGAGACATAAAGATCGATATATTGGACGACTATATTCGGACATCGGAAAGGTTCCGAGTGATTCGGGTATTTTTCGGAGTACCGGAAAGTTACGGGAATTCGTATTGGGCCTTAATGGGCCATACGGGAAAGGAGAGAAAGGCCTCAAAGGGTGGCCGCACCCCTCCCCATGGACTGGTCCGAATTGGACTAGGGAGGGGGCGCCCCCTTCCTTCCTTCTCCTTCTCCCTTCCCTTTTTCCAATTCCATGTGGGAGGAGGAATCCTACTAGGACTAGGGAGTCCTAGTAGGACTCCACACTTGGACGCGCCCTATGAGGGCCGGCCTCCTCCTCCCTCCATCCTTTATATACGTGGCCAGGGGGCACCCCATAGACACACAAGTTGATCAGTTGATATTTTAGCCGTGTGCGGTGCCCCCCTCCACCATAATCCACCTCGGTCATATCGTAGCGGTGCTTAGGCGAAGCCCTGCATCGGTAGCATCATCAACACCGTCATCACGCCGTCGTGCTGACGGAACTCTCCCTCGAAGCTCTGCTGGATCGTGAGTTCGTGGGACGTCAGCGAGCTGAATGTGTGCTGAACTCGAAGGTGCCGTGTGTTCGATACTTCGATCGGTCGGATCGTGAAAACGTACGACCACATCAACCGTGTTGTCATAACGCTTCCGCTTACGGTCTACGAGGGTATGTGGACGACTCTCTCCCCTCTCGTTGCTATGCATCACCATGATCTTGCGTGTGCGTAGGAAATTTTTCTGAAATTACTACGTTACCCAACAGTGGTATCAGAGCCAGGTTTATGCGTAGATGTTATATGCATGAGTAGAACACAAGTGAGTTGTGGGTGATACAAGTCATACTGCTTACCAGCATGTCATACTTTGATTCGGCGGTATTGTTGGATGAAGCGGCCTGGACCGACATTACGCGTACGCTTACGCGAGACTGGTTCTACCGACGTGCTTCGCACACAGGTGGCTGGCGGGTATCAGTTTCTCCAACTTTAGTTGAATCGAGTGTGGCTATGCCCGGTCCTTGTGAAGGTTAAAACAGCACATACTTGATGAAATATTGTTGTGGTTTTGATGCGTAGGTAAGAACGATTCTTGCTAAGCCCGTAGCAGCCACGTAAAACTTGCAACAACAAAGTAGAGGACGTCTAACTTGTTTTTGCAGGGCTTGTTGTGATGTGATATGGTCAAGACGTGATGAGATATAAGTTGTTGTATGAGATGATCATGTTTTGTTGAAGTTATCGGCAACTGGCAGAAGCCTATGGTTGTCTCTTTATTGCATAAGATGCAAGCGCCAAATAATTGCTTTACTTTGTCGCTATGCGATAGCAATAGTTGCAAGAGCAATAGTTGGCGAGACGACCATGTAACGACACGTTGATAGAGATCAAGATGATGGAGATCATGGTGTCATGCCGGTGACGATAGAGATCATGACGGTACTTTGGAGATGGAGATCAAAGGCGCAAGATGATCATGGCCATATCATGTCACATATTTTGATTGCATGTGATGTTTATCTTTTATGCATCTTATTCTGCTTTGATTGACGGTAGCATTATAAGATGATCTCTCACTAAATTTCAAGGTACAAGTGTTCTCCCTGAGTATGCACCGTTGCCAAAGTTCGTCGTGCCGACACACCACGTGATGATCGGGTGTGATAAGCTCTACGTTCATATACAACGGGTGCAAGCCAGTTTTGCACACGCAGAAATACTCGGGTTAAACTTGACGAACCTAGCATATGCAGATATGGCCTCGGAACACTGACACCGAAAGGTCGAGCGTGAATCATATAGTAGATATGATCAACATAGTGATGTTCACCATTGAAAACTACTCCATCTCACGTGATGATCGGACATGGTTTAGTTGATATGGATCACGTGATCACTTAGATGATTAGAGGGATGTCTATCTAAGTGGGAGTTCTTAAGTAATATGATTAAATTGAACTTTAATTTATCATGAACTTAGTCCTGATAGTATTTGCATAACTATGTTGTAGATCAATAGCTCGCGATATAGCTCCCCGTTTATTTTTTATATGTTCCTAGAGAAAACTAAGTTGAAAGATGATAGTAGCAAAGTTGCGGACTTGGTCCGTGATCTAAGGATTATCCTCATTGCTGCACAGAAGAATTATGTCCTTGATGCACCGCTAGGTGACAGACCTATTGCAGGAGCAGATGCAGACGTTATGAACGTTTGACAAAGCTCGGTATGATGACTACTTGATAGTTTAATGCACCATGCTTTTTCGGCTTATAACCGAGACTTCAAAAATGTTTTGAACGCCACGGAGTATGTAAGATGTTCCAAGAGTTGAAATTGGTATTTCATACTCATGCCCGTGTCGAGAGGTATGAGACCTCTGACAGTACTTCGCCTACAAGATGGATGAGAATAGCTCAACCACTGAGCATGTACTCAGATTGTCTGGGTACTACAATTGCTTGAATCAAGTGGGAGTTAATCTTCCAGATAAGATAGTAATTGACAAAGTTCTCTAGTCACTATCACCAAGTTACTAGAACTTCGTGATGGACTATAATATGCAAGGGATGACGAAAACAATTCCCAAGCTCTTTGCGATGCTAAAATCGGCGAAGGTAGAAATCAAGAAAAACATCAAGTGTTGATGGTTGACAAGACCACTAGTTTCAAGAAAAAAGGCAAAGGGAAGAAGGTGAACTTCAAGAAGAACGGCAAGCAAGTTGCTGCTCAAGTGAAGAAGCCCAAGTCTGGACCTAAGCCTGAGACTAAGTGCTTCTACTGCAAAGGGGCTGGTCACTGGAAGCGGAACTACCCCAAGTATTTGGCGGATAAGAAGGATGGCAAAGTGAACAAGCTATATTTGATATACATGTTATTGATGTGTACTTTACTAGTGTTTATAGCAACCCCTCGGTATTTGATGCTGGTTCAGTTGCTAAGAGAAGTAACTCGAAACGGGAGTTGCAGAATGAACAGAGACTAGTTAAGGGTGAAGTGACGATGTGTGTTGGAAGTGGTTCCAAGATTGATATGATCATCATCGCACACTACCTATACTTTCGGGATTAGTGTTGAACCTAAATAAATGTTATTTGGTGTTTGCGTTAAGCATGAATATGATTTGATCATGTTTATTGCAATACATTTATTGATTTAAAATTAGAGAATAATTGTTATTCTGTTTACATGAATAAAACCTTCGATGGTCATACACCCAATGAAAATAGTTTGTTGGATCTCGATCGTAGTGATACACATATTCATAATATTGAAGCCAAAAGATGCAAAGTTAATAATGATAGTGCAACTTATTTGTGGCACTGTCGTTTAGGTCATATTGGTGTAAAGCGCATGAAGAAACTCCATGCTGATGGGCTTTTGTAATCACTTATGAATCACTTGATGCTTGCGAACCATGCCTCATGGGCAAGATGACTAAGACTCCGTTCTCTAGAACAATGGAGAAAGCAACAAACTTCTTGGAAATAATACATACTGATGTATACGTTCCGATGAGTGTTGAGGCTCGCAACGGGTATCGTTATTTTCTGACCTTCACAGATGATTTGAGCAGATATGGGTATATCTACTTGATGAGCATAAGTCTGAAACATTTGAAAAGTTCAAGGAATTTCAGATTGAAGTGGAAAATCATCGTGACAAGAAAATAAAGTTTCTACGATCTGATCACGGAGACGAATATTTGAGTTACGAGTTTGGTCTTCAATTAAAACAATGTGCAATAGTTTCACAAATTCGTGCCACCTGGAACACCACAGCATAATGGTGTGTCCGAACGTCATAACCGTACTTTATTGGATATAGTGCAATCTATGATGTTTCTTACCGATTTACCACTATCGTTTTGGGGTTATGCATTAGAGACAACTGCATTCACGTTAAAAAGGGCACCATCTAAATCCGTTGAGACGACACCGTATGAACTGTGGTTTAGCAAGAAACCTAAGCTGTCGTTTCTTAAAGTTTGGGGTTGTGATGCTTGTGTGAAAAGGTTTTCATCCTGATAAGCTCAAACCCAAATAGGAGAATTGTGTCTTCATAGGATACCCAAAGGAGACAGTTGGGTACACCGTCTATCACAGATCCGAAGGCAAGACATTTGTTGCTAAGAATGGATCCTTTCTAGAGAAGGAGTTTCTCTCGAAAGAAGTGAGTGGGAGGAAAGTAGAACTTGATGAGGTAACTGTACCTGCTCCCTTATTGGAAAGTAGTTCATCACAGAAATCCGTTCCTGTGACTCCTACACCAATTAGAAAGGAAGCTAATGATGATGATCATGTAACTTCATACCAAGTTACTACCGAACCTCGTAGGTCAACCAGAGTGAGATCTGCACCCGAGTGTTACTTGACCATGACGAACCTACGAACTATGAGGAAGTGATGATGAGCCCAGATTCCATGAAATGGCTTGAGGCCATGAAATCTGAGATGGGTTCCATGTATGAGAACAAAGTGTGGACTTTGGTTCACTTGCCCGATGATCAGCAAGCCATAGAAAATAAATGGATCTTCAAGAGGAAGATGGACGCTGATAGTAGTGTTACTATCTACAAAGCTAGACTTGTCGAAAAAAGGTTTTTGACAAAGTTCAAGGTGTTGACTACGATGATATTTTTCTCACTCGTAGCGATGCTTAAGTCTGTCCGAATCATGTTAGCAAATTGCCACATTTTATGAAATTTGGCAAATGGATGTCAAAACTACATTCCTTAATGGATTTCTTAAAGAAGAGTTGTATATGATGCAACCAGAAGATTTTGTCGATCCTAAAGGTGATAACAAAATGTGCAAGCTCCAGCGATCCATCTATGGACTGGTGCAAGCATCTCGGAGTTGGAATATACGCTTTGATGAGTTGATCAAAGCATATAATTTTATACAGACTTGCGGTGAAGCCTGTATTTACAAGAAAGTGAGTGGGAGCACTACAGCATTTCTGATAAATATATGTGAATGACATATTGTTGATCGGAAATAATGTAGAATTTTCTGATTCATATGGTGGCTTAATTCTCTTTCTAGACAAGTGTTCCATTCCTTTCTTCAGTGGAAATTGGAACCTTATGTTTCCTTCTTTCATATCAATAATAGCACCTATGGTTCGTAGGAAAGGCCTACCAAGTATTATAGGACAAGACGAATTACATTCAACATCAAGCACAATGAAATCCACAGGCACATAATTTCTATTAGCAATAATAAGCACATCATTTATTATACCCAATGGTTTCTTAATAGCTGAATCCGCTAAGTGTAAAATAAGGGAACATTCATCCATCTCAACAGGGCCTAGCACATCACAAAACTATTTTGTATAGTAGAAACGCTAGCACCTAAATCACATAGAGCATTGAAGGAAATATGCCCTAGAGGCAATAATAAAGTTGTTATTTATATTTCCTTATATCATGATAAATGTTTATTATTCAAGCTAGAATTGTATTAAACGGAAACTTAGTACATGTGTGAATACATAGACAAACAGAGTGTCACTAGTATGCCTCTACTTGACTAGCTCGTTGAATCAAAGATGGTTAAGTTTCCTAGCCATAGACATGAGTTGTCATTTGATTAACGGGATCACATCATTAGAGAATGATGTGATTGACTTGACCCATTCCGTTAGCCTAGCACTTGATCGTTTAGTATGTTGCTATTACTTTCTTCATGACTTATACATGTTCCTATGACTATGAGATTATGCAACTCCCGAATACCGGAGGAACACTTTGTGTGCTACCAAACGTCACAACGTAACTGGGTGATTATAAAGGTGCTCTACAGGTGTCTCCAATGGTACTTGTTGAGTTGGCATAGATCGAGATTAGGATTTGTCACTCCGATTGTCGGAGAGGTATCTCTGGGCCCTCTCGGTAATGCACATCACTGTAAGCCTTGCAAGCAGTGTGACTAATGAGTTAGTTGCGGGATGATGCATTACGGAACAAGTAAAGAGACTTGCCGGTAATGAGATTGAACTAGGTATTGAGATACCGACGATCGAATCTCGGGCAAGTAACATACCGATGACAAAGGGAACAACGTATGTTGTTATGCGGTTTGACCGATAAAGATCTTCGTAGAATATGTAGGATCCAATATAAGCATCCAGGTTCCGCTATTGGTTATTGATTGGAGACGTGTCTCGGTCATGTCTAGATAGTTCTCGAACCCGTAGGGTCCGCACGCTTAACGTTCGGTGACGATTTGTATTATGAGTTTATGTGTTTTGATGTACCGAAGATAGTTCGGAGTCCCGGATGAGATCGGGGACATGACGAGGAGTCTCGAAATGGTCGAGACGTAAAGATCGATATATTGGACGACTATATTCGGACATCGGAAAGGTTCCGAGTGATTCGGGTATTTTTCGAAGTACCGGAGAGTTACGGGAATTCGTATTGGGCCTTAATGGGCCATACGGGAAAGGAGAGAAAGGCCTCAAAGGGTGGCCGCACCCCTCCCCATGGACTGGTCCGAATTGGACTAGGGAGGGGGGGCGCCCCCTTCCTTCCTTCTCCTTCTCCCTTCCCTTTTTTCTATTCCATGTGGGAGGAGGAATCCTACTAGGACTAGGGAATCCTAGTAGGACTCCACACTTGGGCGCGCCCTATGAGGGCCGGCCTCCTCCTCCCTCCATCCTTTATATACGTGGCCAGGGGCACCCCATAGACACACAAGTTGATCAGTTGATCTTTTAGCCGTGCGCGGTGCCCCCCTCCACCATAATTCACATCGGTCATATCGTAGCGGTGCTTAGGCGAAGCCCTGCGTCGGTAGCATCATCAACACCGTCATCACGCCGTCGTGATGACGGAACTCTCCCTCGAAGCTCTGCTGGATCGTGAGTTCGTGGGACGTCACCGAGCTGAATGTGTGCTGAACTCGGAGGTGTCGTGTGTTCGGTACTTGGATCGGTCGGATCGTGAAGACGTACGACTATATCAACCGCATTGTCATAATGCTTCCGCTTACGGTCTACGAGGGTACGTGGACGACTCTCTCCCCTCTCGTTGCTATGCATCACCATGATCTTGCGTGTGCATAGGATTTTTTTTAATTAGTACGTTACCCAACAAGCATTACATTCACAATCTTTAGTTTAATAGTAGGTTCCCATTTATCATGTAATTTCATAGGTATTGAAACTTCCAACTCTAGCTTTTCATCATGAGCTTTCATCATAGCTTCTACGATGTGTTTAGTAAAAGCTTTATTTTGTTCATAAGCATTGGGTGAATTGATCAGGCATTGCAACAAGGAAATACACTCAATTAAAGAACAACTATCATAATTAAAGTCCTTGCAATCTAAAGTGGTGGGCACATCACTAGTTAAAGTCTTGACCTCTCCAAACCCACTTTTATTATTTTTATCATTAAGATCATCACCCTCCGAACAATTGGGACGCATTCTAGCTAAAGTTGACTCATCTCCAGTCCCCTTTTCATCAAATTTTATATTATTAAACAAAGCTTATATGGGTGAGACACCAATCATTTTAATATCCTCATCATGATTACGGTAAAAATCGGGCGGAATAGCATTTTCTAGGAATTCTCGCTTAGCTATCAACCTAGCGGTTGTTTCTTTACTTTCATTAATGGAGACATGGATAGCTTTAATGGACTCATTAATATCATGCCTAGGTGAAAAAAATTTAGATTTAAGAGTTTCAACATCATGAGCAATTCTATCCATGTTCCTAGCCATATCATCAACTTTGTTCAATTTTTCTTCCACCATGGCATTAAAAATCATTTGAGAATTAATGAATTCCTTAATATTACTGTCAGATCAGTAGGTATCCTTATTATTATTATTATTATTATTTCCATAGGAATTACCATAGTTATTAGAGGAATTTCCGAGATATGGTCTAGGATTAAAACTACCTCTATAAGTATTGTTATTGAAATTATTTCTAGAGACAAAATTCACATGAACGGCATCATTATTTTTCTCAATCAAAGTAGATAATGGCACATCGTTAGGATCAATATGAGCTTTTTTATTAGCAACCAATTTCATAAGAGCATCCATTTTATCACTCAAGGTAGTAATTTCTTTGACATAATTTACCTTCTTACCAGTTGGAGCTCATTCGGTATGCCATTGAGAGTAATTTGCCATAATATTATCAAGGAGTTTTGTAGCTTCTCCCAATGTGATTTCCATAAAGGTTCCACTTGCAGGAGAGTCTAGAAGATTTCTAGAAACAAAGATTAACCCCTCATAGAAATTTTTTTATAATCATCCATAAACTTAAACCATGAGTGGCACAATTTCTTATCATTAATTTCATTCCCTCCCAAGACTATGCAACATGTTCATGCTCAAGTTGCTTAAAATTTATAATTTGATTTCTAAGAGAAATAATTTTGGCGGGAGGAAAATACTTGGCAATAAAAGCATCCTTACACTTATCCCAAGAATCAACACTATTTCGAGGCAAGGATGAAAACCAAGTTTTAGCCCGATCTCATAGTGAGAACATAAATAATTTCAATTTAACAATATCATTATGCACATCTTTTTTCTTTTGCATATGCATAATTCAACAAAAGTATTACGATGAGATGCATCATCTTCATTAGGACTACCAGAAAATTGTTCTTTCATAACAAGATTTAGCAAAGCGGCATTAATATCACATGACTCCGCACTAGTGGCGGGAGGAGCAATTGGAGTACTAATAAAATTATTATTAGTACTATTTGAAAAATCACACAACTTGGTGTTTTCTTGAGACATAGTGAGAAAGCAAGCAAACGAGCAAACACAAATGAAAACGAGAGGCAAAGGCAGATAAAAAGGCAAATAAAAAATAAGAGCAAGTAGATGATAGTTTGTGCGAAGGTACTTGATAGGTTTTGATGATGTCTTCCTGCTACTTGTGAGCTGCGTTGGGATTTCCCCGAATAGGAGAGGATGATGCAGTACAGTAGAGATAAGTATTCCCTCAGTTAAGAACCAAGTTTATCTAGCAGGAGAATCACACAAAGCCTCGTAAACAGCACCTGCACACACAAAAGCAAATATTTACACCCAACGCAAACAAGAGGGTTGCCAATCCTCTTGGCAGTTACTTGCAAGTATTAAATATTGTAGTGGTAGATAATAAATTATAAAGAAAAAATAAAATAGAAAATTACAGCAAGGTATTTTTGTGTTTTTATATATGATAAAAGTAGACCCGGGGGCCATAGTTTTCACTAGAGGCTTCTCTCTCGAGGACATAGCATATGGTGGGTGAACAAATCACTATTGGGCAATTGATAGAAAAGTTCATAGCTATGACGATATTCAAGGCAATGATCATGTATATAGGCATCACGTCCGAGACAAGTAGACCGACTCCTGCCTGCATCTACTACTATTACTCCCCACATCGAGGCTATCCAGCATGCATCTAGGGTATTAAGTATAAAACAGAGTAACATCTTAAGCAAGATGACATGATGTAGACAAAGTAAACTAAACAATATGAATAAACCCCGTCGTTTTACCCTTAACGGCAACTATACAAATACGTGTCTTGTCCCTTTCTGTCACTGGGATATAAAACACCGCAAGATTGTACCCATCACAAAGCACCCCCCCCACCACCGAAGATAAATCAATCTAGTTCGTCATACCAAACGGATAGATCGAAGAGAAATACAAAGCTATAACAAACATGCATAATAAACTTTAGGAAAGACTCAATTAATATTCATGAATTATCTGATCATAAACCCACAATTCATCGGATCACAACAAACACAGTGCAAAAGAAGATTACATCGAATAGAACTCTAAGAACATCGAGCAGAACATTGTATTGAAGATCAAAGAGAGAGAAGAACCCATGTAGATACTAGCTATGGACCCGTAGGTCTGTGGTGAACTACTCACGCATCATCTGTAGGACAACAAGGATGATGTAGAAACCCTCCATGATCGATTCCCCCCGACAGAGTACCAGAAAAGGCCTCCAGATGGGATCGCGGAAGAACAGAGACTTGCGATGGTAGAAAAATTGTTTCGGGTGGCTCTTCGGTATATGGGGAATAATTGAGAATTTATAGAGGTGGAATTAGGTCCAGAGGTGCCACGAGGGGCCCACAAGCTCAGCCCCCCCTAGGGCGCGCCTGGTGAGCTTGTCACTACCATGTGACTCTTCTAGTCCTCTCTCGAATCTTCGTGGGTCCCTTCTGGTCCATAAAAAATCACTCTAAAGTTTCAACGTGTTTGGACTCCGTTTGATATTGATTTTCTAAAAAGCCAAAACAAAGAAAAACTGACACTGAGCACTAGGTCAATAGGTTAGTCCCAAAAAATGATATAAAATAGCATATAAATGCATATAAAACATCTAAGATTGATACTATAATAGCATGGAACAATAAAAAATATAGATACGTTGGAGACGTATCAGGGGTCGAGGGTGATGGTGGGGGCCGGTGGCTGTGGCAGAGGATACCGATGGTGGGGGAGATTGGTGGTGACGACATACAAGAGAAAGGGAAAGGGGAAGGATGGGCGACCTCAAGCCCAATTCCTGGTCGGCGATGGGCTCATCCACCTCGTCGACGCCAGCGCCTATGACAACAACCCATGCTAGCCACACAGATCAGAGCCGGCGGCAAAGAGGGCTCGACTTTCCCGCAGCTCTCCTTTGTTGCCCTCATCGTCTCTACGACGACATCAGCTGGCACCACTGGCTCCTCCCCTGGCGAGGAGGCGGCTCCATCGCAGCACCCTCCGTTGCAGCCCCCACCCCCTCTATGGCGCTATGCGACATCCTCTCGCGTTGCTCGATGACCACCCATGCCGGGGATCTGGTCAGATTAGTGGGCTGGCCACCGCAGCTTGTCGGGATCTAGTCGGGGAGAAGGGTGGGGAAGAGAGAGGCGTGGGGGAAGGGAAATAAGCCAGCCAAGAAGCCCATTCGCGTGGTCTGTGTGTGGAGCGAACACATCCAAAAGATGGCCCGACACGTCGAACGAGGCAATTGCACGAGAAGTTTAAAAATCCGACATCACATTTTTATCCTTTTTTAACACAATGCAAACGCAGACATTCATACTCCCTCCGGTCCTTTTTACTCCGTGTATTAGATTTTTGTCAAGTCAAACTTTATAAAGTTTGACCAAATTTATATTAAAAAATATCAACATCTAAAATAAAATATATATACTATGAAACTATATTTCACAATGAATATTTTTTTTGAAAATGATCCAGATCTATTATCAAAATTCAGCAGAAGTACAAAGCATCTCAAACATAATAAAAATTACATTGAGATTTCAAGACCTCCAAACAACCACTACTGTCGCCAGAACGAGCCGCCGACGCGCTGCTGTCGCCGCTCCCCTATCGGAGCCGGCTTGACCTTGTCGATGACAGCCGGGAACTCTTCATGCACATACCCCTAAGGGCTAGCGCCCTCGAGTCGCAGTCGTCGCCGTTGAACCCTTGCATAGATCTGAAGCACCTGACACCAAATCTCGCCACAAGACGAGAAACCCTAACCTCACTGCCCCAAAGAGATGGCAGGAATCTACGTCGGAGCTCCGTCAACTACATTCAGACGGACGAACTCGAGGAGGAACGGAGCCCGGAAGACAAACTCGAAGAAGTAGCGTTGCCATCCGCCCGAGCACCGCACATGCGAGGACTAAAATACCCTAACCTAAACTACTAAATGGAGCGGAGGCATCGGGATTCCCCTCCCCACCACCAGCCGCCGGAGCGGCAGGCAGAGGGGAGGCGAATCCACGGGCTCGCCGGCGATGCTTTTGAAGGAGAGAGTTTGCCCTAGCCACCTAGGGTTAGGGAAGGAAAACTTGTGGGTGCTTAATTTTGTATTTCACAATGAATCTAACTATATTGATCTGGTATTGTGAATGTTGATTTTTTTTTTACAAATTTGGTCAAAATAGAGATACTTCGACTTCAGGCTAAACTTACATGCAGACTAAAAAATCGGAGGGGGTAAAAAAAGGACGCCGATAATTGCCACGCGTGTGGCACAATGGACATCGGCCCACACGCCCCTGTGTGGCATATCTAGCAGGCAGCCCACACAACTCTGTGTGGGCGAATATTAAAACTGCCCACACGTGTGGCACGAAGAGCACCCTACCACATACACGTTCAGCACGATGGGATCGATCCCTCGCATGAATTCGTTCGCCGGGGGGGACACACAGCCCGCACGCCTCTCCATCACACGAGGCCCTTTTCCCTGTGAAAAAAGGAACAAAAAGCCCACTGACAACAAATTAAATGAAAAGGCCCAGATTTTGTTTTCTTTCTTTGACAAATAAAAGCCCAGATTTTGCTCAGCTACTAAAAATGCCATCAGCTTTGAAAAATAGCAGTAAAATTGCCATTTGAGTTTTTTAATAATAGCAAAGGTTTATAAACACATATTTAATCCCCCAATGAAATATGGCAAATCTGCCATGACAAAAAAAATTCAATATTGCCATGTGAAAAAACACAAAATAGTCAAAAAATTCATGTGAACACAAAAATTTGACAGGACAAATAAAAGATTAAAAATGCAATGGCATTTTTAATTAAAATTGCCATGGAAGTTTAATTAAAATTGCCATGTTTTGAAGGATAATTTTGCCGTGTGTTAGAAAAAACACAAAAAGTTGAAAATCAAGTATGAACAAAGAGATTTGCCCTGGCAGATTGGTATCAAAGAATTGCCATGTTTTGTATGATGAATTTATCGTGTGTGAAAAACACAAAAAGTTGGAAATTCAAGTATGAACAAGAAACTTGCCATGGCAGATTCATATCAAAACTTGCCACGACGTTATTCACGTAAACTAAATTTGCAAGGTTGTAAAAGAAGGAAGAAAACTGGCCATGCTCCATAAACTACCGTTGCCATGAAAGATGCAATGAGATCGCCATGGTCCCGTTAAAAAAGAAAACTTGCCACGTTGCAAAAAAAGAAATAAAATTTGCCATGCCCCGTAAACTACATTTGCCATGATACATACACTAAGTTTTTTTTTGCACACGGCAAATTCATCATAGAAAACATAGCAGATTTGTATCAAAGAGTTGCCGTGTTTTGTATGATGAGTTTGCCGTGTGCGAAAAAACACAAAAATTTGAAGATCAAAGTATGAACAAGAAAAGTTGCCATGGCAGATTCACATCCAAACTTACCACGGCAGATTCGTATCAAAACTTGCCATGACGAATTCATGTAAACTAAATTTGCCATGATTTGAAAACTAAATTTGCCATGATTTGTAAACTAAATTTGCCATGAACCAATAAACTGAATTTGCCATGATTTGTAAACTAAATTTGCCATGAACCAATAAACTAAATTTGCCATGGTGAATAAACTAAATTTTCCATTATTAACAAACTAAATTTGCCGTGGTTAAGTTAGAAAAAAAGCATAAAGATTGTCATGGGAGTGTTGACAAAAAACCCTAAATTTGCCATGTTTAGAATATAAAAAAGTTGTTCAAAAATTTGCCATGTTGTTTTTTTTAATCAAAATTGCCATATTTTGTGTGAATGAAAAATTGCCGTGCATGTGAAATACCACGAAAAAAATGATCAAAATTGCCATGGCAATGGCTTTTCAGAAATTGATGCTTCAAATTTATGTTTACACAAAATTCAGTTTGACATGGCAAAAAACTAACTCTGACAATTGAATAGCAACTTGCCATGGCAACTATTCACTAACAACAAAAGATGGAACATATACACCATTGTAAAAATTGCCATGTCAGTTGATTATAATTTGCCATGGAAAACAAATCTGCAATTAATAGTGAATTCCCCATAGTATAATAAATTTCCCATCTTCAATGCAATAAAAGTGCCATATGATCTTTTTATGAATTTGCCATGTCAAAGCAATAAAATTGCCATTTTTCATGCACACAACAAAATGTTAAGTTGCCATCACACAAAGATTTCAGAAAAAAATAGTGCCTCAATCAGAACAGATCAGGCAATGAAAAAGACATAGAGCTATCTAGTTGCAAATCAGAGCATGAGAACAAATGTACTACTAGCAGAACAGCAATGCACCATCTGAATCATTGCCGGGGACAAGGAACTCCATGCGCATCTGGTGGATCCCGACTTCACCGGTGCATCCAGGCGTGCGCATTGGCCGGGCTCGTCATGGGGATCCTGCTCACCAGTGGCTGGACGGGAGCTCTCCGACGGAAACTGCTGGACAAGCTGCTCGCCACCATGGCATCGCGTGCATGTTCCACCCGTTCCAGCAGTCGCAACGCATATCTCCGCTGCCTACAGCTCGTGCTCCCGCTCATGGAGGAGCTCCGCGAGGCGTCCTAGCCCCGGCCCCTCACCGACAATGCTGAATGCCGCCCTGCCCTCCTCAGCCGCACCTTCCAAAGCCGCCCGCCGACCAGGCCGTCGCCCCCGTCGGCGTCCACCGCGACCATGCCGCGGCGTTGGAGCGCCCGAGCTCCGCATGGCGTCCCCGCCCCGCCTCGTTCATCGCCTTGCTCTCCTCACCCGCGCCTTCCAACCGCCCGCCGATCGGGCCATTGCCCCTGTCGGCGTCCACCACGACCATCCCGCGGCGCCGGAGCCCCTGTTGATCCGTAGATGCTCCTCTCCGACTGCGCCCCGCCTCCTTGAGCAGCGTCTCGTTGGCTTCGGCTCTGCCGCACCTCCTCGAGCTCCGCCTCGTCATCTCCATCGCCCCGCCGCTGACACGCCCATCGGTCGCGCGTGGAGGGACTCATTCTCCTCTTCCAGGGCCGCGCGAACGCCTCGACCTGGTCGTAGCCACGCCGCCGCCCGGCCTGCGGCAAGCCGCCGCTCATGGAGACGGTCGTGCGGGTGGTCTCCGTGCCTTGGCGTGCTTGGGTTGGATCCAGCCATCTACTGCCATCTGGGGCCCTCCAACCGCGCATCTAGCGCAGCCCTTGCCGGGAGCCGCCGGGCTTCGCCGGATTAGAGGCTGGCGGGGGAGGAGAGAATAGGAGTGACGTACTGGTGTGGGTGTGGGGAAGAAAAGGTGAGGCGAGGAGTGGGAAGATAAGGTGAGGTAAAGGAGTCGGCGGCGTTCGGTCAGGTTAGTTTCAGCCCGCACGAGTCCGTGGGCTGACGTGGCAATTTTCAGTGCTCCAAAAATTGTGCAGCTGATGGACGGCATCGAGTGCGTGTGGGCGAGATGCAAACGCCCATACGTGTGGGCGTTAGTATTTTTTTTTAAAAAGTATTGAGTTTTTCGAAAATAGAGAAAGAAAAGAGTGCTACAACTCGACGAAAGCAGCTGCTCCTGGTCAATCGAGAGTGATCAATGATAACATAGTTAATCTATAAAGTGACAGCTTTCCCCATGAAAAAAAAGAAAAAAAATACTGCGTGCCGCCGCAGCGACCGGCAAATAGGAGGGCTCGAGAACCTCTCTGTCTCTCTCTAACGCACGTGAGGCCAACCAACAGCCAGCAACCCAGCTTTGACCGGTCAAAATCAGATTCGAAATCACGTTTTCTCTGTCCTTTATCTACTGCCCCGACCCCGACTGCTTCTCCTACCTCCACCCCCCCGTGCGCTGGCTCCGTGCTCCTCCTGCAGATCCTCCTCCGCCACCTCTGGGTCTCGCTACCCGAACCAACCCCACTCCAAGCGCCTCCGCCTCCACCGCCAGGTCCTCAACGGCATCGTCCTCGAGCAGACCCACGGCAGCCCGGCACGACACCACACCTAACAGCGGCCCGGCCCGGAGTGCTGCGTGCCGTGCTTCGGCGCTCCGGCGAGGCACCCGTGCCGTCCGGCGGGCTGTCCGGCCCGACTGGTCTGAGCCCGACGTGGCCCGAGGCACGACAGTGCTGGCCCGACCCGGCCCATGCACCTACGTTCTTCGTCTCCCTCGATCTCCACTCTCCACCAGTCCACTTTTTCGCTCTCCTTCCACCCCCCACCCCCAACCCCGTCTCGTGTCCACCCACCACCAACCCACCCACACCCACGCGCATCACATCTTCATCGCAAGCTAGCTAGCTAGAGTAGGCCAGATCCAAATCACAACGCCGCCCGGCGTGGAGCAGTCGAGTTTCGCCAATGCCAGGGAGCGTGCCGCTGGCGCTGGGGCTGGACACGGTAGGGCTGCAGGTCCCGTGGTACTTCCGTTGCCCAATCTCGCTGGAGCTCATGCAGGACCCCGTCACCGTGGCAACCGGCCAGACCTACGACCGTGCCAGCATCGAGTCGTGGGTCGCCACGGGGAACACCACCTGCCCCGTCACCCGCGCGCCGCTCGCCGACTTCACGCTCATCCCCAACCACACCCTCCGCCGCCTCATCCAGGAATGGTGCGTCGCGCACCGATCCCTCGGCGTCGAGCGCATCCCAACGCCCAAGCAGCCGGCCGACCCGGACCTCATCCGCTCCCTGATCGCCCAGGGCCCTGCCCTCCCCGTGCTCAGGAAGCTCAGGGCGCTCGCCAGGGAGTCTGACAAGAACAGGCTCGTCATGGCCACGCACGAGACCAGGGCGGCTCTGGTGGAAATGGCGTTCGGGGGCAGCGCCGAGGAGGCTCAGGCGGAGGCCATGGCGGTCCTCGCCCTGGTAGGGATGGGGGAGGCGGAAGCTGTGGATGTGGTGGGCAGGGAAGACAGGGTCACCAGGCTTGGCAAAGTTCTTGGCAGCCAGGGGACGACCTTGGAGGCCAAGGTTAATGCAGGTGCCGTCGTGGAGGCGGCTGCTGCGGTGTCTGGGGCGGAGGCCAGGGTGGTGCTTGGCGCAGCTGATGGAGTCATTGAAGGCCTGGTCGCGCTGGTGGACGAGAAGGCCAATGCCCGTGCAGTGCGCATTGGGATCCGAGGCGTCTTTGCTCTCTGCCTGGCCAAGGAGAACAGACAGCGCGCCGTATCAGCTGGCGCCGCATCAGCTCTGGCCCGGCGAGTGGCGGAGGGCGGCTGCGCCGGCGAGCTGGAGCGCGCGCTGGCAGCGGTGGAGCGGCTGTCCCGGACAGAGGGTGGCCGCGAGGCGGTTGTCTCTGGCGCTGGAGGTGGTGCCGCGCTGGTGATCGCGCTAGTGCGTGCCATGTCCGGGCGCGCGGCTGAGCATGCTGCGGGCGCATTGGTGGCCGTGGTGGGCGGGTCTGAGGTGCTGCAGCTGGAGGCCGTCCGAGCAGGTGCCATGAGTCAGCTGCTCATGATGGTGCAAGGCGGCTGCTCGGAGCGTGCCAAACGCAAGGCGCAGCACCTCCTGAAGCTGCTCCGGTCTGCCTGGCCGACCACCGACTCCATGGCCAACTCGGCTGATTTCCTCCAACCATACTAACCCCGCATTGCATCCCCTTTCTGAATCTGAACCACCACGGCACTAGGGCGGGGTGGCGGTGCCTGTATGTAACGGCGGTAGTAGGATCACAGGAGAGATTTTCTCCCCTAAAGAAAATTTCATGAGGCTAGGGCCGGGCAGCGGTGCCTGTATGTAACGGTGGTAGTATGATTTTATTGACACTCTTGCAGTAGAAATTCATGTTTAAAAAGTGTACATATACATATGTACCTTGTTTAATTCTAGACTTCTACTTCCACTCTCTGATGCAAATTAATTTGTTTATATCATGTATGCTTTGATTGCTTGAGATAACAAAAAAATAAAAGAGCTGCATTGCTATTTGGTCATGGTCAGCGCCCCATTGGAATTTCATATGTAGATGGCACTGAGGTTTTTAGGTAGAAATGTTGGAACTTCATTCTACACATATTCCGTCTGACATAGGAGTTGCAGGATGTTGAATTTTCTCTTCTGTCTTCCTTTCCAGGTGAAATCCGTGGCTGCTCCTCAAAATTTATATTTTTTAGGCTTTAATTTTTGGTGTGATGTCATGACACTGCAAGTCACATCTTAAGGCAATTATATTTCTTTTACCTGGAATCACGAAGATTATTTCTTTTTCTTTTGTATTTCATCTTAGGATACAAAATTAATTGTGAACTGTTTATGTTCCTACAGAATCTTGGTTCCACCCCAGAAGGGGAGCAACACCTCATGTCTGTAAATTATTTCGTTTTGTTGAGGAGCCAAGTGCTACTAGCTTTCATGGTTGGCAATTTTAGTTAGGGCACACTATATAGTAGACAACTACAAAATTTTAGCCCTTAAATTGTTTCTTACCCTATAACACCATATTTGTTCAGTTATTTATTTTCTTATAGTTTTTGTGGCTTTCAAGTGAAGTAAATAATTTAAATTTCCATTCTCTTGGTTTGATAAGTGACATTACAAGGTTAATCTTCTTGGTTTTATTTAGCTCATTGTGTAATTATTCTTATTAAGTTTGCATTACTGACACTCTGCAGTATAAATATCACCACGAAATCTTTGTGCTCTATTGTCACTGTTGATCAATTTACAGGAAAGATTTTTTAAAGGAGAGATACCCTAATTTGACTGCCTCAAGATAAACATCTCATATGGTTCTTGTCCTTTTGACAAGTCTACTTTAATGCAAGAATAAATAGGCACCCCTGTGTTGACATGTTGTTCTATGTATTACAGGCTATAGAGATTTTGATTTCCTGTGACATCTTCAGGTTTTTCCTTAATTTCTGAAGTCTTGCACTGTTATTAAAGTTACATTATGGGTTCACCTCCTTTTTTAACTCTATATGGTTGTACTATTGACTAACATTATGGGTTCACCTCCTTTTTCTTACCCTCATTTTAGATTTTGTAATTGTACTTGAGAACTTTAGAAAATCTGGATGAGCGTTATTCCAAACTTCATAATTGTATTGCAAACAATTCAATTTCCAAATCAAGCCGTATGTCGTAACTTATTTGTAGCTTTTGGTTATATGCTTATTGCTTAGTGGGATGTACAGATCTAGGTGATGTCGGAATAATTTCCCTTTTGACATGTGTTCTGTATTGAATAATATATGACTTGTTATTTATTAAATATTTAAATTTGCCAGTTAATTCCTTGAGGCAACCAGAAATTGCAGTACGAAATTAAATATGCCTGCTAGTTTTTATTTCATGTAAGGGGATATATGCCTTTGATCTGTCGTTGGCTGAGGATATTCTTGTAGCATGATTCTGGTTTCTCTTTTTTTTTTAGCTCAGTTGGTCCTAAAGCCTACAGTTATTTCAGTCTGTGAAATCGCACTCATGCGATTATTTTGTTGGTTATGAAGCACAAGCTAAATCATCTATTTGAAATTGTTTGACATTTTGTGATGCTTCATCTCTTATCATCTAGCCTGGACGACAGTTAGAATTTAATGTATCTCTTGCCTACACTCTATTGATCTGCGTAGAGTTTTCTTATTTAAAATTGAGCGATCCTGGTATATGTACTAGTATTTCGATTGTCATCCTTTAACCTCATATCCATGATTGGGGAAGTTGCTTTGCGTGGATTGCTTCAAATTGTAATGGTCATACTGACTTGCAGATTGGATTTAACTTTGCGATTCTCAGTTCTTAATGCTTGTTATGCATTCAACTGCATTTAAATGTTCTAGGTCAGTCATTGTTATGCCAAGTTTGCTGTCAACGATGAATGGGTGATGTGGCCTGGTGGTAGTCACGTTGTCACGCCAAGTTTGCTGTCAGGATTCTTTGTTGATTGCATTTTGGTGACCATGTTCATCATTGGATGAGAATGCGTCTTACTGAAGAAAATGCTCTGAATGACCATGAAACGAATATTGATGCGTGGGATATGCAACAAGTCAGTTGGTGGCTCCGGTTAGTACCAGATGAGAATGCGGTATGTATCACTTGAGTTGGTTCATATGGCTTTAACAGACTATTTTTCTAATGATATGCCAAGCATCTCTGAATGTAAGTATAACTCCATCGTGCACCCAATGCCACTGATGGGTCCTTGGTACTAGATATTATATTTTCAAATGTTGATTTGTTTAGTTGTCTTAGTCTTTTGAGTTGGATCATATAGCTTCTATAGTTCGAGTATTCTGTCTAGTCAAGAATGGTGATGTATGTGCACGCTTCCTAGTCCTGAAAAGAAATGGCTAGTAGGTACGGAGAAGCGGTAAGGCACTCAACAAAGCATCGGCATTCTACATGCTACTAATCCTCCTTTTAAGCTTAACTTTTCTTTACATGACTAAAGTTCGATCCTCGGCCTCTACGTCAGTTTCAATTGATGCACAACGTGGCGTAGCTGCTCCGTCTGTTCGTCCGGTGACTACGTTTTCCACGCTCCACGCATGAACCAACCGACCGTTTTGATAGCCTGGAAATAATTAGTATAGCTCCGTTCATGCAGGGAACAGAAAAATCCATGAATGGATTGAATGATTGGTGGTGAGTTGGTGACCAACATCCCCTTCCACTCGGCCGCACGCTGGTCTTTGGTCAAAGGGATGGCAACTCCCAGAGTTAAGCAAACGGAGATACATATCCGAATGCAGAGCTCAAGAACTAAACTATGCGTCTCGAGCCCCCACTTGACGGGAACCGAGCCTTTTCGCCCCCTTCCACCCGGCTGCGGGCTGGTCTTTGGTCAAACCGATGACAGCTCCCAAAGTGAAGCAAATGGAAAAACATATCCAAATGCAGAACTCAAGAACTCTGAAACCAAGCTTATGAGGGCCAGTTCTTTTGGGGCTTATGGCTGGCCGTGAAAATAAGTTGCCTTTTTGCCAGTTTATTCTTAAAGGCTGACCTAAAATTTTATTTTAAAAGCTTACTAATTTTAGAATAAGCTGGATAGGGACAACTTATTTCCATAACCAGCCATAAACCCCGAAGAGGGCAACAAGAGTTAATTAGGAGGCTGATCTCTCAAGAGAAAACTGAGTTGATGCTATCAAAACGGAGCAAAGGCCCAAGAGACCCTTTGATGGCATATATTTTTCATGACAGTTAATACATGAATTTTCTATTTCTTCAAGATAAAGATGCACAGACGCAGCTACATTTTCTGGCCCTTTTTCTCTGGATACATGAACGTGTAGGTTCCTACAGAATAGTTCGTAGCATCTATTGTTTATTGGCCACTATGCCTTTCATTGCCTTTTCTGACGCTGCATATGTAATAAATTAACTCATGGTGGGATCATAGATGATATTCGGAATCTGAATTAAAATTTGTGCAAAAGGAAGCGAAAAAAAGTCATCCGGCATAACGCAAAGTGTGGTATAAAATTGCCGTGTTATGATTAGTCGATGACAAGAACGAGTAAGAGTTGTTCCGGGATACATTAGTTCGCAGGGAACTCAATATAGATGCTCTTAATTAGAGAGGTTAGTGGCTGAGTTATAGTGTTTGCTTTGTTGTTGTCCCATGAACAACTTTTGAACTCTTGTTGCAATGCGATATGCCGGTATCCTTTGTGATCTACTCCCTCCGTTCCTAAATATAAGTCTTTCTAGAGATTCCAACAAATGACTATATACGGAGTAAAATGAATGAATCTACACTCTAAAATATGTCTACATACAACCGTATATTGCAGTTCATTTGAAATATCTAAAAGAATTTATATTTAGGAACGGAGGGAGTAGTAGATTCTTTCCTTTACGTTTAATGTTTGTGTTTCCTACCAAAGGCTGGACGGTCAATTTCTGTGATGACAATGTTCTTTTTGGATGCTGCTGCTGCTCTTGGTGGTGGGTGCCGATGCCAGGTGGTGGACGCCATGTCTTTGAATGTAACTGCCTTTCGACACAGCCACACTTGCATTACACTGTAGTGGAATACTGGCCAAGAGCATCTCCAGCATATCCTGTTCCACAAAACCATTTTAGGGTTCCCAGAAAACTACTTTATGGTACTGCGAAGGCTCCGACGAAACAGATCCTGCAAACTAGCACCGTCAACTAGTATCGCAAAAAAATTGCGGTATGAGTTTATGGCATGTTGAAATATTATGGTGGGCCTAAGGTCCATCTAACAATTTCTGAAAATCTTTAAGGGCTCATGTGGGTTTAATTGGCACTAGGTGTAGTGGGAAGTTTAGTCCCATCCCGAAAGTTGGAGAGGAGTTGGACATTGGGTTTCTCTTCCACATGCTATTGGAACTTGAGAAAAGAAGATGCCTTCGCACACTCCTCGGAATGAGCCGAGCCGAGCTCACATCTATGCGCTTATTTTTGCCAGTCAGTAACGGAGAGTTTTCTGACAGCTAGGCCACGATCTAAGACGTCGGATCATGGGCTGTCACGGACTCGTACGTGGGTTGAGCCCACGTCTCTCCACGCGGATGTGCCTATATATGTGTCAGGTGTCTTCTAACCCTAGCCGCCATGAACAGATCACATCTGCTCCACGCGCACCGCCCACCGTCGTTCCTTTGTTGCTGCTGCTGCCGCCGGTGACTCCATCTCGTTCGCCGTGTACATGGTCGACGGGAGAGCAGGTCTCTGAAATCCCGCCTCTCCGGATCATGTACGGGAGAGGGCGAATAGGTTGTTGGGAAGCGACCACGCGACTGGTCGCCTTCGATCCGCTACTTCCTCTACGTCTGCGTCGTCTTCGCCAACACCATGTCTCAGACCAAAGCCGACCGTCTCGTGCCGAGAAGCTCGAGGCCGACAAGAAGGCAATTGAGGATGCCGCTGCTGCTGCCACCGCCGCCGCAGCTTCTGCCTGGCCTACTGGAGGGTATAACTCGTTTATCCCGTTCCTACTATTTTTTTGTTATAGCCATGCTAGTGTTATATGTAGATGTGTCAGCCATTAGCGTAGTATGTGCTTGCGTGGTTCAATATCAACATGTTGTTAATTCTTTCAACGCCATGCTAGTGATTTATTCATGGATTAAATTAATCAAAAAAATGCCTACTTATTCAACAATCCAAAAACCTATTATGTGTAGGAATTTTTCGGCAAGTGGCTTTGCCGCTGCACTGAAACCGGATAAGTTTACCGGTACGTACTTTAAGTGTTGGCAGACTAAGACTACTTTATGGCTCACGACTATGAATGTGTTCTGGGTCGTCGGTGTCTCCACAGGAACGATTGCTCCTGAATAGGAGAAGGCGTTCAGGGAGGCCACCATTGTATTTCTCAGAGCAGTTCTTAGCGTGATCGGAGATAAATTGGTTGACGCATATTTACATGTGCATGTTGCCAAGGACTTGTGGGAGGCGCTCGAATCTAAATTCGGGGCCACCGATGCTGGGAGCGAGATGTATATTATAAAGCAGTTCCATGATTACAAGATGGTTGAGAACCGTCCTGTATTGGAGCAGGCTCATGAGATAATATGCATTGTTAAGGAGCTTGAGCTTCTTAAGTGCGATTTATCAGGCAAGTTTGTCGCGGGATGTATAATCGCTAAGCTCCCTAATTCGTGGAGAAACTTTGCTATCACTCTGAAACATCAGACGCGTGAATTCTCAGTAGAGGATGTCATCGGTCATCTGAGTGTTGAGCAGAACTCAAGGGAAAAGGACTCACGCGGAAAAGGGATCGAAGGAACTTCTGCCGCCAACATGGTGAACCAGAGGAACTTCAACTCCCACAAGCCCAAGGGAAAGAAGGGTGTCCAACACAATACCGACTTTAAGAAGAAGGGCAAGAAGACCTTCAAGAAGAACAAGAAGGATGAGGACTGCTTCACTTGTGGTTCGGTTGAACATTGGGCCAACAAGTGCCCAAACAAGTATAAGAAGGCAGGACAGGACTCCAAGTCTGTCAACATGATTGTGGGCAACAATGAGAATGGTGCATCTGGGTATAGTAATTTATTTACTGTTTTTCAGTGTTTCAGCCCACCGATTGGTGGGTGGACACAGGTGCTGGTGTTCATGTCTGTGCTGACATTTCATTGTTCTCTTTTTACCAGGTCATAGGACACGGGTCCGTATTGATGGGGAATGGCGCGAGTGCTTCTGTTCATGGTGTTGGCATGGTCGATCTGAAGTTTACCTCGGGAAGGATCGTGCAGCTGAAGAACGTGCAACATGTCCCCGCCATCAAGAAGAACCTCGTTAGTGGCTCCCTTCTATGTAGAGAAGGGTTTAAGTTGGTCTTCGAGTCTAATAAATTAGTTGTTACTAAATATAGAATATTTGTTGGAAAAGGTTATGAGAGCGGAGGGATGTTCCGCCTTTCCCTCGCAGATTTTTGTAATAAAGTCGTGAGCCATATTCATTCGAGTGTTAATGAATCTGAAGTTTGGCATTCATGTTTTTTCACATTAGTTTTGGTGTTATGATGCGGCTAGCTAAGTTGGATTTAATCCCGAGTTTCACTTTAGCCAAAGGTTCTAAGTGTCTTTCATGTGTGCAAGCTAAGCAACCTCGCAAGCCTCACAAGGCTGCGGAGGAAAGACAGTTGGCACCATTAGAACTCATACATTCTGATCTTTGTGAGATGAATGATGTGTTGACTAAAGGTGGAAAGAAATACTTCATGACATTGATAGATGATTCCACTAGATATTGCTATGTGTATCTGTTAAATACTAAAGATGAGGCTCTACCCTATTTTAAAATCTATAAGGCATAAGTTGAGAATCAACTTGAAAAGAAAATTAAACGAGTCCGATCAGATCGTGGTGGAGAGTTCTTCTCGAGTGATTTTGATTCTTTTTGTGCGGAACACAACATTATTCATGAGAGGACGCAACGGGGTTGCCGAGTGAAAAAATCGTACTCTAACTGATTTGGTTAACGCCATGTTAGATACATCGGGTTTATCCAAGGCATGGTGGGGGGAGGCTATATTGACGGCATGTCATGCCCTGAATAAAGTTCCAACAAAGGATAATGAGATCACTCCCTATGAGAAATGGGCGAAGAGAAAGACAACACTCTCGTACTTGCGCACTTGGGGCTGTTTGGCGAAAGTCAATGTGCCTATCCCCAAAAAGCGTAAGCTTGGACCAAAGACTGTGGACTGCGTTAATTTGGGATACGCTAACGTTGGCTATAGATTTCTGGTAGTGAAATATGAAGTACCTGACCAGAAGGTCGGTACAATTACGGAGTCTAAGGATGCTACATTCTTCAAGGATATTTTTCCTATGAGAGATATGCAAAGCACTTCTAGAGAGGAATCTGAGGAGACTCCTGAGCCTGCCATTCCTATGCAATATTATGAACAAACACATGATGAAAATCCCGAGGATCACGAAAAACCCTTGGTAGGGGCAAGAGACAAAGGACTGGAAAGACCTTTGGTGATGATTTCTTCGTGTACCTCGTCGATGATACTCCCACTTCTATTTCAGAAGCTTATACCTCTCCAGAAGCTGATTACTGGAAGGATGCGGTCCGTAGCGAGATGGATTCTATCATGGCTAACGGGACATGGGAGATCACCAAACGTCCCTATGGTTGCAAACCATTGGGATGTAAGTGGGTGTTCAAAAAGAAGCTTAGTCCCGATGGTACGATTTAAAAGTACAAGGCTAGGCTTGTGGCCAAGGGCTATGACCAAAAAGAAGAGGAAGATTTCTTCGATACTTATTCACCTGTTTCCAGACTGACCACCATTCGAGTATTACTCTCGTTGGCGGCCTTCACATGGTCTTCTCGTCCACCAGATGGATGTTAAGACGGCTTTCCTAAATGGGGAGCTACACAAGGAAATCTACATGCAACAACCAGATGGCTTTGTGATAGATGGTTAGGAAGGAAAAGTGTGTGGGTTGCTGAAATCTTTATATGGCCTGAAACAAGCACCTAAGCAATGGCACGATAAGTTTAATACAACTCTGACATCTGTTGGCTTCATTGTTAATGAAGCTGACAAATGTGTATACTATCGCCATGGTGGGGCGAAGGAGTTATACTATGCTTGTATGTTGATGACATACTGATATTCGGAACCAACCTCAAAGTCATTGAGGAGGTCAAGTCATTTCTATCTCAGAACTTTGAGATGAAAGACCTTGGTGTGGCTGATGTTATCTTTGTTGGAAATATGCCCTAGAGGCAATAATAAATGGTTATTATTATATTTCTTTGTTCATGGTAATTGTCTATTATTCATGCTATAATTGTATTGTCCGGAAATCGTAATACATGTGTGAATACATAGACCACAACGTGTCCCTAGTAAGCCTCTAGTTGACTAGCTCGTTGATCAACAGATAGTCATGGTTTCCTGACTATGGACATTGGATGTCATTGATAACGGGATCACATCATTAGGAGAATGATGTGATGGACAAGACCCAATCCTAAGCATAGCATAAAAGATCGTGTAGTTTCGTTTGCTAGAGCTTTTCCAATGTCAAGTATCTTTTCCTTAGATCATGAGATCGTGCAACTCCCGGATACCGTAGGAGTGCTTTGGGTGTGCCAAACGTCACAACGTAACTGGGTGACTATAAAGGTGCACTACGGGTATCTCCGAAAGTGTCTGTTGGGTTGGCACGGATCGAGACTGGGATTTGTCACTCCGTGTGACGGAGAGGTATCTCTGGGCCCACTCGGTAATGCATCATCATAATGAGCTCAATGTGACTAAGGCGTTAGTCACGGGATCATGCATTGCGGTACGAGTAAAGAGACTTGTCGGTAATGAGATTGAACAAGGTATTGGGATACCGACGATCGAATCTCGGGCAAGTAACATACCGATTGACAAAGGGAATTGCATACGGATTGATTGAATCCTCGACACCGTGGTTCATCCGATGAGATCATCGTGGAACATGTGGGAGCCAACATGGGTATCCAAATCCCGCTGTTGGTTATTGACCGGAGAGGCGTCTCGGTCATGTCTGCATGTCTCCCGAACCCGTAGGGTCTACACACTTAAGGTTCGGTGACGCTAGGGTTGTAGAGATATGTGTATGCGGAAACCCGAAAGTTGTTCGGAGTCCCGGATGAGATCCTGGACGTCACGAGAGATTCCGGAATGGTCCGGAGGTGAAGAATTATATATAGGAAGTCAAGTTTCGGCCACCAGGAAAGTTTCGGGGATTACCGGTATTGTACTGGGACCACCGGAAGGGTCCCGGGGGTCCACCGGGTGGGGCCACCTATCCCGGAGGGCCCCGTGGGCTGAAAGTGGAAGGGAACCAGCCCTTAGTGGGCTGGGGCGCCCCCCTTGGGCCTCCCCCCATGCGCCTAGGGTTGGGAACCCTAGGGGGGAGCTTCCCCCTTGCCTTGGGGGGCAAGGCATCCCTTCCCCCCTTTGGCCGCCGCCCCCCCTTGGAGATCCCATCTCCCAGGGCCGGCGCCCCCCCAGGGGGCCTATATAAAGGGGGGGGGAGGGAGGGCAGCAACACACAGCCTTGGGCGCCTCCCTCCTCCCCTGCAACACCTCTCTCTCTCTTGCAGAAGCTCGGTGAAGCCCTGCCGGAGACCCGCTACATCCACCACCACGCCGTCGTGCTGTTGGATCTCCATCAACCTCTCCTTTCCCCTTGCTGGATCAAGAAGGAGGAGACGTTGCTGCACCGTACATGTGTTGAACGCGGAGGTGTCGTCCGTTCGGCACTCGGTCATCGGTGATTTGGATCACGGCGAGTACGACTCCGTCATCCACGTTCATTGGAACGCTTCCGCTCGCGATCTACAAGGGTATGTAGATGCACTCCCTTCCCCTCATTGCTAGTATACTCCATAGATGCATCTTGGTGAACGTAGGAAAATTTTAAAATTATGCTACGATTCCCAACAGTGGCATCATGAGCCAGGCCTATGCGTAGTTACTATGCACGAGTAGAACACAAAGCAGTTGTGGGCGTTGAGTTTGCCAATTCTTCTTGCCGCTACTAGTCGTTTCTTGTTTCGGCGGCATTGTAGGATGAAGCGGCCCGGACCGACCTTACACGTACGCTTACGTGAGACAGGTTCCACTGACTGACATGCACTAGTTGCATAAGGTGGCTAGCGGGTGTCTGTCTCTCCTACTTTAGTCGGAACGGATTCGATGAAAAGGGTCCTTATGAAGGGTAAATAGAAATTGGCAAATCACATTGTGGTCATACGTAGGTAAGAAAACGTTCTTGCTAGAAACCTAGAAACCACGTAAAAACTTGCAACAACAATTAGAGGACGTCTAACTTGTTTTTGCAGCAAGTGCTATGTGATGTGATATGGCCAGAAGATGTGATGAATGATATATGTGATGTATGAGATTGATCATATTCTTGTAATAGGAATCACGACTTGCATGTCGATGAGTATGACAACCGGCAGGAGCCATAGGAGTTGTCTTTATTATTTTGTATGACGTGCGTGTCATTGAATAACGCCATGTAAATTACTTTACTTTGTTGCTAAACGCGTTAGCCATAGAAGTAGAAGTAATCGTTGGCGTGACGACTTCATGAAGACACAATGATGGAGATCATGATGATGGAGATCATGGTGTCATGCCGGTGACGAAGATGATCATGGTGCCCCGAAGATGGAGATCAAAGGAGCATGATGATATTGGCCATATCATGTCACTATTTGATTGCATGTGATGTTTATCATGTTTTTGCATCTTATTTGCTTAGAACGACGGTAGTAAGTAAGATGATCCCTTATAATAATTTCAAGAAAGTGTTCACCCTAACTGTGCACCGTTGCAAAGGTTCGTTGTTTCGAAGCACCACGTGATGATCGGGTGTGATAGATTCTAACGTTCGAATACAACGGGTGTTGACGAGCCTAGCATGTACAGACATGGCCTCGGAACACGCGCAATACACTTAGGTTGACTTGACGAGCCTAGCATGTACAGACATGGCCTCGGAACACGGAGGACCGAAAGGTCGAGCATGAGTCGTATAGAAGATACGATCAACATGGAGATGTTCACCGATCTTGACTAGTCCGTCTCACGTGATGATCGGACACGGCCTAGTTAAACTCGGATCATGTTTCACTTAGATGACTAGAGGGATGTCTATCTGAGTGGGAGTTCATTAAATAATTCGATTATATGAACTTAATTATCATGAACTTAGTCTAAAATCTTTACACTATGTCTTGTAGATCAAATGGCCAACGTTGTCCTCAATTTCAACGCGTTCCTAGAGAAAACCAAGCTGAAAGATGATGGCAGCAACTATACGGACTGGGTCCGGAACCTGAGGATCATCCTCATAGTAGCCAAGAAAGATTATGTCTTAGAAGCACCGCTAGGTGAAGCACCAATCCCAGAGAACCAAGACGTTATGAACGCTTGGCAATCACGTGCTGATGATTACTCCCTCGTTCAGTGCGGCATGCTTTACAGCCTAGAACCGGGTCTCCAAAAGCGTTTTGAGAAACATGGAGCATATGAGGTGTTCGAGGAGTTGAAATTAGTTTTTCAAGCTCATGCCCGGGTCGAGAGATATGATGTCTCCGACAAGTTCTTCAGCTGTAAAATGGAGGAGAACAGTTCTGTTAGTGAGCACATACTCAGAATGTCTGGGTTGCACAACCGCTTGTCTCAGCTGGGAGTTAATCTCCCGGATGACGCCGTCATTGACAGAATCCTCCAGTCGCTTCCACCAAGCTACAAGAGCTTTGTGATGAACTACAATATGCAGGGGATGGAAAAGACCATTCCCGAGGTATATTCAATGCTGAAATCAGCGGAAGGGGAGATCGGAAAAGAACATCAAGTGTTGATGGTGAATAAAACCACTAAGTTCAAGAAGGGCAAGGGTAAGAAGAACTTCAAGAAGGACGGCTAGGGAGTTGCCGCGCCCGGTAAACCAGTTACTGGGAAGAAGTCAAAGAATGGACCCAAGCCTGAAACTGAGTGCTTTTATTGCAAGGGAAGTGGTCACTGGAAGCGGAACTGCCCCAAATACTTAGCGGACAAGAAGCAGGCCGGCAACACCAAAGGTATATGTGATATACATGTAATTGATGTGTACCTTACCAGTACTCGTAGTAGCTCCTGGGTATTTGATACCGGTGCGGTTGCTCATATTTGTAACTCAAAGCAGGAACTACGGAATAAACGGAGACTGGCAAAGGACGAGGTGACGATGCGCGTTGGGAATGGTTCCAAGGTCGATGTGATCGCCGTCGGCACGCTACCTCTGCATCTCCCTACGGGATTAGTTTTAAACCTCAATAATTGTTATTTAGTGCCAGCTTTGAGCATGAACATTGTATCTGGATCTCGTTTAATTCGAGATGGCTACTCATTTAAATCCGAGAATAATGGTTGTTCTATTTATTTGAAAGATATGTTTTATGGTCATGCCCCGCTGGTCAATGGTTTATTTTTGATGAATCTCGAATGTGATGTTACACATGTTCATAGTGTGAATACCAAAAGATGTAAAGTTGATAACGATAGTCCCACATACTTGTGGCACTGCCGCCTTGGTCACATTGGTGTCAAGCGCATGAAGAAGCTCCATGCAGATGGACTTTTGGAGTCTCTTGATTACGAATCATTTGACACGTGCGAACCATGCCTCATGGGTAAGATGACCAAGACTCCGTTCTCCGGAACAATGGAGCGAGCAACCAACTTATTGGAAATCATACATACCGATGTGTGCGGTCCAATGAGTGTTGAGGCTCGCGGAGGATATCGTTATGTTCTCACTCTCACTGATGATTTAAGTAGATATGGGTATGTCTACCTAATGAAACACAAGTCTGAAACCTTTGAAAAGTTCAAGGAATTTCAGAGTGAAGTTGAGAATCAACGTGACAGGAAAATAAAATTCTTACGATCAGATCGTGGTGGAGAATATTTAAGTCACGAGTTTGGTGCACACTTAAGGAAATGTGGAATAGTTTCACAACTCACGCCGCCTGGAACACCACAGAGAAATGGTGTATCCGAACGTCGTAATCGCACTCTATTGGATATGGTGCGATCTATGATGTCTCTTACCGATTTACCGCTCTCATTTTGGGGTTATGCTTTAGAGACTGCCGCATTCACTTTAAATAGGGCACCATCTAAATCCGTTGAGACGACACCGTATGAATTATGGTTTGGGAAGAAACCTAAGCTGTCGTTTCTAAAAGTTTGGGGATGCGATGCTTATGTCAAGAAACTTCAACCTGAAAAGCTCGAACCCAAGTCGGAAAAATGCGTCTTCATAGGATACCCTAAGGAAACTATTGGGTATACCTTCTACCTCAGATCCGAGGGCAAGATCTTCGTTGCCAAGAACAGGTCCTTTCTGGAGAAGGAGTTTCTCTCGAAAGAATTGAGTGGGAGGAAAGTGGAACTTGATGAGGTGATAGTCACCCCTTCCGAACCGGAAAGTAGCGCAGCGCGGGAAAATGTTCCTGTGGTGCCTACACCGACTGGGGAGGAAGTTAATGATGATGATCATGAAGCTTTGGATCAAGTTACTACTGAACTTCATAGGTCCACAAGGACACGTTCCGCACCAGAGTGGTACGACAACCCTGTCCTGGAAATCATGTTGTTAGACAACGGTGAACCTTCGAACTATGAAGAAGCGATGGCGGGCCCGGATTCCGACAAATGGCTAGAAGCCATGAAATCCGAGATAGGATCCATGTATGAAAACGAAGTATGGACTTTGACTGACTTGCCCGATGAGCGGCGAGCCATAGAAAACAAATGGATCTTTAAGAAGAAGACGGACGCAGATGGTAATGTGACCATCTACAAAGCTCGACTTGTCGCTAAGGGTTATCGACAAGTTCAAGGGGTTGACTACGATGAGACTTTCTCACCCGTAGCGAAGCTGAAGTCCGTCCGAATCATGTTAGCAATTGCCGCATACTATGATTATGAGATATGGCAGATGGACGTCAAAATGGCATTCCTTAACGGCTTCCTTAAGGAAGAGTTGTATATGATGCAGCCGGAAGGTTTTGTCGATCCTAAGAATGCTAACAAAGTATGCAAGCTCCAACGCTCAATCTCTGGGCTGGTGCAAGCATCTCGGAGTTGGAACATTCGCTTTGATGAGATGATCAAAGCGTTTTGGGTTCACACAGACTTATGGAGAAGCCTGTGTTTACAAGAAAGTGAGTGAGAGCTCTGTAGCATTTCTCATATTATATGTGGATGACATACTGTTGATGGGAAATGATATAGAATTCTTGGAGAGTATAAAGGCCTATTTGAATAAGTGTTTTTCAATGAAGGACCTTGGAGAAGCTGCTTATATATTAGGCATCAAGATCTATAGAGATAGATCAAGACGCCTCATTGGTCTTTCACAGAGTACATACCTTGACAAGATATTGAAGAAGTTCAATATGGATCAGTCCAAGAAGGGGTTCTTGCCTGTATTGCAAGGTGTGCAGTTGAGCACGGCTCAATGCCCGACCACGGCAGAAGATAGAGAAAAGATGAGTGTCATCCCCTATGCCTCGGCCATAGGGTCTATTATGTATGCCATGCTGTGTACCAGACCTGATGTAAACCTTGCCGTAAGTTTGGTAGGAAGGTACCAAAGTAATCCCGGCATGGAACACTGGACAGCGGTCAAGAATATCCTGAAGTACCTGAAGAGGACTAAGGATATGTTTCTCGTTTATGGAGGTGACGAAGAGCTCGTCGTAAAGGGTTACGTCGACGCTAGCTTCGACACAGATCTGGATGACTCGAAGTCACAAACCGGATACGTGTATATTTTGAATGGAGGAGCAGTAAGCTGGTGCAGTTGCAAGCAAAGCGTCATGGCGGGATCTACATGTGAAGCGGAGTACATGGCAGCCTCGGAGGCAGCACAGGAAGCAGTCTGGATGAAGGAGTTCATTACCGACCTAGGGGTGATTCCCAATGCGTCGGGCCCGATGACTCTCTTCTGTGACAACACTGGAGCTATTGCCCTTGCGAAGGAGCCCAGGTTTCACAGGAAGACCAGGCATATCAAGCGTCGCTTCAACTCCATTCGTGAAAGTGTTCAAAATGGAGACATAGATATTTGTAAAGTACATACGGACCTGAATGTAGCAGATCCGTTGACTAAACCTCTCCCTAGGGCAAAACATGATCAACACCAGGACGCAATGGGTGTTCGATTCATCACAATGTAACTAGATTATTGACTCTAGTGCAAGTGGGAGACTGTTGGAAATATGCCCTAGAGGCAATAATAAATGGTTATTATTATATTTCTTTGTTCATGGTAATTGTCTATTATTCATGCTATAATTGTATTGTCCGGAAATCGTAATACATGTGTGAATACATAGACCACAACGTGTCCCTAGTAAGCCTCTAGTTGACTAGCTCGTTGATCAACAGATAGTCATGGTTTCCTGACTATGGACATTGGATGTCATTGATAACGGGATCACATCATTAGGAGAATGATGTGATGGACAAGACCCAATCCTAAGCATAGCATAAAAGATCGTGTAGTTTCGTTTGCTAGAGCTTTTCCAATGTCAAGTATCTTTTCCTTAGACCATGAGATCGTGCAACTCCCGGATACCGTAGGAGTGCTTTGGGTGTGCCAAACGTCACAACGTAACTGGGTGACTATAAAGGTGCACTACGGGTATCTCCGAAAGTGTCTGTTGGGTTGGCACGGATCGAGACTGGGATTTGTCACTCCGTGTGACGGAGAGGTATCTCTGGGCCCACTCGGTAATGCATCATCATAATGAGCTCAATGTGACTAAGGCGTTAGTCACGGGATCATGCATTGTGGTACGAGTAAAGAGACTTGCCGGTAACGAGATTGAACAAGGTATTGGGATACCGACGATCGAATCTCGGGCAAGTAACATACCGATTGACAAAGGGAATTGCATACGGATTGATTGAATCCTCGACACCGTGGTTCATCCGATGAGATCATCGTGGAACATGTGGGAGCCAACATGGGTATCCAAATCCCGCTGTTGGTTATTGACCGGAGAGGCGTCTCGGTCATGTCTGCATGTCTCCCGAACCCGTAGGGTCTACACACTTAAGGTTCGGTGACGCTAAGGTTGTAGAGATATGTGTATGCGGAAACCCAAAAGTTGTTCGGAGTCCCGGATGAGATCCCGGACGTCACGAGAGGTTCCGGAATGGTCCGGAGGTGAAGAACTATATATAGGAAGTCAAGTTTCGGCCACCGGGAAAGTTTCGGGGGTTACCGGTATTGTACCGGGACCACCGGAAGGGTCCCGGGGGTCCACTGGGTGGGGCCACCTATCTCGGAGGGCCCCGTGGGCTGAAAGTGGAAGGGAACCAGCCCTTAGTGGGCTGGGGCGCCCCCCTTGGGCCTCCCCCCATGCGCCTAGGGTTGGGAACCCTGGGGGGGAGCTTCCCCCCTTGCCTTGGGGGGCAAGGCATCCCTTCCCCCCTTTGGCCGCCGCCCCCCCTTGGAGATCCCATCTCCCAGGGCCGGCGCCCCCCAGGGGGCCTATATAAAGGGGGGGAGGGAGGGCAGCAACACACAGCCTTGGGCGCCTCCCTCCTCCCCTGCAACACCTCTCTCTCTCTCTCTTGCAGAAGCTCGGTGAAGCCCTGTCGGAGACCCGCTACATCCACCACCACGCCGTCGTGCTGTTGGATCTCCATCAACCTCTCCTTTCCCCTTGCTGGATCAAGAAGGAGGAGACGTTGCTGCACCGTACGTGTGTTGAACGCGGAGGTGCCGTCCGTTCGGCACTCGGTCATCGGTGATTTGGATCACGGCGAGTACGACTCCGTCATCCACGTTCATTGGAACGCTTCCGCTCGCGATCTACAAGGGTATGTAGATGCACTCCCTTCCCCTCATTGCTAGTATACTCCATAGATGCATCTTGGTGAACGTAGGAAAATTTTAAAATTATGCTACGATTCCCAACAATCTTGAACATCAAGCTATTGAGAGATAATGAGGGTGGGATTACACTTCTCCAATCCCATTATATTGAGAAGGTGTTGAGCCGTTTTGGATATTCGGACTGCAAACCATCTCAAACACCATATGATCCTAGCGTGTTGGTTCGAAAGTTCGAAGGCACAACTAAGGATCAACTGAGATACTGTCAAATCATTGGTTCACTCATGTACCTAGCGAATGCAACGAGGCCTGACATCGCGTTTGCTGTGAGCAAACTGAGCCAGTTTGTTTCCAATCCGGGTGATTTACATTGGCATGCTATTGAGAGAGTTATGCCCTATCTGAAAGGTACTATGAACTATGGACTTCACTATACTAGATACCCGTCGGTACTTGAAGGTTATAGCGATGCAAATTGGATCTCTGGTGCTGATGAGATGAAGGCCACAACTGGGTATATGTTTATCCTTGGAGGTGGCGTTGTTTCCTAGAAGTCTTGCAAGCAAACGATCTTAACGAGATCGACAATGGAAGTAGAATTAACAGCATTAGACACATCTGTTGTCTAAGCAGGATGGCTTCGAGATCTTTTGATGGACTTTCCATTGGTTAATAAACCGGTTCCGGCTATCCTTATGAACCGTGACAATCAGACTGTCATCACCAAGGTGAAGAGTTCAAAGGACAACATGAAGTCCAACAAATACATAAGAATGAGATTAAAAGGTGTCAGAAAATTAAGAAACTCCGAAGTGATAGCATTGGAGTATGTCCAAACGGCTAAGAATCTGGCAGATCCCTTTACAAAAGGTCTATCGCATGTTGTGATAGATAATGCATCGAGGGAGATGGGTATGAGACCCACATGAGTTGCCATGGTGGTAACCCAACCTAGGAAAACAAGCCAGTGGTGAAGTAAGGAGAGTAACTATACTAACCCACTCCGTTGGAGATGCAATACTCTCGATACTGTATGGTAGGGTGACTATTGTCTTAATGTGTTTCAAAGCTTATGTAAGCAAGATTCTATCCTACAGAGGAATCTTTGGAGGAACACACCTATATGAGCCCGACTGCTGGTCACAGTCTATGAGATTGGGGGTGATCTCTAGTAAGCTCATGAATATGCCAGGAGTATGACTTATATGCTCCACCCGAGGGGTTAGCCTTCGGTAGCCTAGTACTAGTAAGACATGTGGTGAAGCTTCTTTATGCCAAACTGACAATTCAAGTCATAGTCCATTGTTCAGTTGTGAAGGAGTGTAGCTACTTGCTCTAGGTGAAGTTCAACCTTAACAGGTCTTCACTGAAACACTGGTATATCGGAACAACAATTGGAACAGAGAACACAATGGGCCCTCGAGATCAGGTAGGGGATTGTTGAAATATTACGGTGGGCGAGGGAGTCATGGACTAAGGGATCCTCGGGGTGATGGCCCATTGTACATGGGCTGGACTGGTGGAGCCGTATAGTGATAGGAGATCTATGAAGCCGTGGTGTGCCCTCCAAGTCAAGAAGGCGGAGGATCTCTTTAAACCCTTATTGTAATCTATCTTCGGTAACCCTTGAAGGAAATATGCCCTAGAGGCAATAATAAAGTTGTTATTTATATTTCCTTATATCATGATAAATGTTTATTATTCATGCTAGAATTGTATTAACCGGAAACTTAGTACATGTGTGAATACATAGACAAATAGAGTGTCCCTAGTATGCCCCTACTAGACTAGCTCGTTAATCAAAGATGGTTAAGTTTCCTAGCCATAGACATGTGTTGTCATTTGATGAACAGGATCACATCATTAGAGAATGATGTGATGGACAAGACCCATCCATTAGCTTAGCACTATGATCGTTTAGTTTATTGCTATTGCTTTCTTCATGACTTATACATGTTCCTATGACTATGAGATTATGCAACTCCTGAATACCGGAGGAACACTTAGTGTGCTATCAAACGTCACAACGTAATTGGGTGATTATAAAGATGCTCTACAGGTGTCTCTGATGGTGTTTGTTGAGTTGGCATAGATCGAGATTAGGATTTGTCACTCCGATTGTCGGAGAGGTATCTCTAGGCCCTGTCGGTAATACACATCACTATAAGCCTTGCAAGCAATGTGACTAATGAGTTAGTTGTGGGATGATGCATTACGGAGCGAGTAAAGAGACTTGCCGGTAACGAGATTGAACTAGGTATGGTGATATCGACGATCGAATCTCGGGCAAGTAACATACCGATGCCAAGGGAACAACGTATGTTGTTATGCGGTTTGACCGATAAAGATCTTTGTAGAATATGTAGGAGCCAATATGAGCATCCAACTTCCGCTATTGGTTATTGACTAGAGATGTGTCTCGGTCATGTCTACATAGTTCTCGAACCCGTAGGGTCCGCAAGCTTAAAGTTCGATGACGATTTGTATTATGAGTTTATGTGATTTGATGACCTAAGGTTGTTCAGAGTCCCGGATGAGATCACGGACATGACGAGGAGTCTCGAAATGGTTGAGACATAAAGATTGATATATTGGACCATGTTATTCGGACACCGGAAGTGTTCCGGATAGTTTCGGGTAAAATCGGAGTGCCGGAGGGGTTACCGAAACCCCCCGGGGGAACTAATGGGCCACCATGGGCCCTATTGGAGAGAGAGGAGGGCAGCCAGGGCAAGCCGCGCCACCCCCTGGAGTCCGAACGGGAAGGGGGGCGGCGCCCCCCTTTCCTACTCCCTCTCCCTCTCCTTCCTTCCCCTCTCTCCCTCTTGGTGGAATCCTACTAGGACTTGGAGTCCTATTAGGACTCCCCTCCTTGGGCGTGCCCCCTAGGGCCGGCCGGCCTCCTCCCTCCCTCCTTTATATACGTGGGGAGGGGGGCACCCTAGAACACACACGTTGATCTTTTAGCCGTGTGTGGTGCCCCCCTCCACAGAAACACACCTCGATCATATCGTCATAGTGCTTAGGCGAAGCCCTGCGCCGGTAACTTCATCATCACCGTCACCACGCCGTCGTGCTGACGAAACTCTCCCTCGGCCTCAACTGGATCAAGAGTTCGAGGGACGTCACCGAGATGAACGTGTGTAGATCGCGGAGGTGCCATGCATTCGGTACTTGGACCGGTTGGATCGCGAAGACGTTCGACTACATCAACCGCGTTACTAAACGCTTCCGCTTTCGGTCTACGAGGGTACGTGGGCACACTCTCCTCGCTTGTTGCTATGCTTCTCCTAGATAGATCTTGCGTGATCGTATGATTTTTTTTGAAATACTACGTTCCCCAACAGTGGCATCCGAGCCAGGTCTATGCGTAGATGTTATATGCACGAGTAGAACACAAAGAGTTGTGGGCGATAATAGTCATACTGCTTACCAACATGTCATACTTTGATTCGGCGGTATTGTTGGATGAAGCGGCCCAGACCGACATTACATGACCGCGTTCATGAGACTGGTTCTACCGCCGTGCTTCGCACACAGGTGGCTAGTGGGTGTCTGTTTCTCCAACTTTAGTTGAATCGAGTTTGACTACGCCCGGTCCTTGTTGAAGGTTAAAACAGCACACTTGACGAAAAATCGTTGTGGTTTTGATGCGTAGGTAAGAACGGTTCTTGCTAGAAGCCCGTAGCAGCCACGTAAAACTTGCAACAACAAAGTAGAGGACGTCTAACTTGTTTTTGCAGGGCTTGCTGTGATGTGATATGGTCAAGACGTGATGATATATAAATTGTTGTATGAGATGATCATGTTTTGTAACAGTTATCGGCAACTGGCAGGAGCCATATGGTTGTCGCTTTATTGTATGAAATGCAATCGCCATGTAATTGCTTTACTTTATCACTAAGCGGTAGCGATAGTCGTAGAAGCAATAGTTGGCGAGACGACAACGATGCTTCGATGGAGATCAAGGTGTCAAGCCGGTGACGATGGTGATCATGACGGTGCTTTGGAGATGGAGATCAAAGGCACAAGATGATGATGGCCATATCATATCACTTATTTTGATTGCATGTGATGTTTATCTTTTATGCATCTTATTTTGCTTAGTACGGCGGTAGCATTATAAGATGATCTCTCACTAAATTTCAAGGTACAAGTGTTCTCCCTGAGTATGCACCGTTGCGACAGTTCGTCGTGCCGGGACACCACGTGATGATCGGGTGTGATAAGCTCTACGTTCACATACAACGGGTGCAAGCCAGTTTTGCACACGCAGAATACTCGGGTTAAACTTGACGAGCCTAGCATATGCAGATATGGCCTCGGAACACTGAGACCGAAAGGTCGAGCGTGAATCATATAGTAGATATGATCAACATAGTGATGTTCACCATTGAAAACTACTCCATCTCACGTGATGATCGGACATGGTTTAGTTGATATGGATCACGTGATCACTTAGATGATTAGAGGGATGTCTATCTAAGTGGGAGTTCTTAAGTAATATGATTAATTGAACTTTAATTTATCATGAACTTAGTACCTGATAGTATTTTGCATGTCTATGTTGTTGTAGATAAATGGCCCGTGCTACTGTTCCGTTGAATTTTAATGCGTTCCTAGAGAAAGCTAAGTTGAAAGATGATGGTAGCAACTACACGGACTGGGTCCGTAACTTGAGGATTATCCTCATTGCTGCACAGAAGAATTACGTCCTGGAAGCACCGCTAGGTGCAAGACCCGCTCCAGGAGAAACGCCGGATGTTACGAACGCCTGGCAGAGCAAAGCTGATGACTACTCGATAGTTCAGTGTGCCATGCTTTACGGCTTAGAACCGGGACTTCAACTATGTTTTGAACGTCATGGAGCATATGAGATGTTCCAGGAGTTGAAGTTAATATTTCAAGCAAATGCCCGGATTGAGAGATATGAAGTCTCCAAGAAGTTCTGCAGCTGCAAAATGGAGGAGAATAGTTCTGTCAGTGAACATATACTCAAAATGTCTGGGTACCACAATCACTTGACTCAACTGGGAGTTAATCTTCCGGTTGATAGTGTCATTGACAGAGTTCTTCAATCACTACCACCAAGCTACAAAAGCTTCATGATGAACTATAATATGCAAGGGATGGATAAGACAATTCCCGAGCTCTTCGCGATGCTAAAGGCTGCGGAGGTAGAAATCAAGAAGGAGCATCAAGTGTTGATGGTTAACAAGACCACTAGTTTCAAGAAGAAGGGCAAAGGGAAGAAGGGGAACTTCAAGAAGAACGGCAAGCAAGTTGCTGCTCAAGTGAAAAAGCCCAAGTCTGGACCTAAGCCTGAGACTGAGTGCTTCTACTGCAAAGGGACTGGTCACTGGAAGCGGAACTGCCCCAAGTATTTGGCGGATAAGAAGGATGGCAAAGTGAAAGGTATATTTGATATACATGTTATTGATGTGTACCTTACTAATGCTCGTAGTAGCGCCTGGGTATTTGATACTGGTTCTGTTGCTCATATTTGCAACTCGAAACAGGGGCTACGGATTAAGCGAAGATTGGCTAAGGACGAGGTGACGATGCGCGTGGGAAATGGTTCCAAAGTCGATGTGATCGCCGTCGGCACGCTACCTCTACATCTACCTTCGGGATTAGTTTTAGACCTGAATAATTGTTATTTGGTGCCAGCGTTAAGCATGAACATTATATCTGGATCTTGTTTGATGCGAGACGGTTATTCATTTAAATCAGAGAATAATGGTTGTTCTATTTATATGAGTAATATCTTTTATGGTCATGCACCCTTGATGAGTGGTCTATTTTTATTGAATCTCGATAGTAGTGATACACATATTCATAGTATTGAAGCCAAAAGATATAAGTTTAATAATGATAGTGCAACTTATTTGTGGCACTGCCGTTTAGGTCATATTGGTGTAAAGCGCATGAAGAAACTCCATGCTGATGGGCTTTTGGAATCACTTGATTATGAATCACTTGATGCTTGCGAACCATGCCTCATGGGCAAGATGACTAAGACTCCGTTCTCCGGAACAATGGAGCGAGCAACAGACTTGTTGGAAATAATACATACTGATGTATGCGGTCCGATGAGTGTTGAGGCTCGCGGCGGGTATCGTTATTTTCTGACCTTCACAGATGATTTGAGCAGATATGGGTATATCTACTTGATGAAACATAAGTCTGAAACATTTGAAAAGTTCAAAGAATTTCAGAGTGAAGTGGAAAATCATCGTAACAAGAAAATAAAGTTTCTACGATCTGATCGTGGAGGTGAATATTTGAGTTACGAGTTTGGTCTTCATTTGAAACAATGCGGAATAGTTTCGCAACTCACGCCACCCGGAACACCACAGCGTAATGGTGTGTCCGAACGTCGTAACCGCACTTTATTAGATATGGTGCGATCTATGATGTCTCTTACTGATTTACTTCTATCGTTTTGGGGTTATGCTTTAGAGACGGCTGCATTCACATTAAATAGGGCACCATCTAAATCCGTTGAGACGACACCATATGAATTGTGGTTTGGCAAGAAACCGAAGTTGTCGTTTCTTAAATTTTGGGGCTGCGATGCTTATGTGAAAAAGCTTCAACCTGATAAGCTCGAACCCAAATCGGAGAAATGTGTCTTCATAGGATACCCAAAGGAGACTGTTGGGTACACCTTCTATCACAGATCCGAAGGCAAAATATTCGTTGCTAAGAATGGATCCTTTCTAGAGAGGGAGTTTCTCTCGAAAGAAGTGAGTGGGAGGAAAGTAGAACTTGATGAGGTAATTGTACGTGCTCCCTTATTGGAAAGTAGTTCATCATAGAAACCAGTTCCAGTGATTCCTACACCAATTAGTGAGGAAGCTAATGATGATGATCATGAAGCTTCTGATCAAGTTACTACCGAACCTCGTAGGTCAACCAGAGTAAGATCCGCACCAGAGTGGTACGGTAATCCTGTTCTGGACGTCATGTTACTTGACCATGACGAACCTACGAACTATGAGGAAGCGATGATGAGCCCAGATTCCGCGAAATGGCTTGAGGCCATGAAATCTGAGATGGGATCCATGTATGAGAACAAAGTGTGGACTTTGGTTGACTTGCCCGATGATCGGCAAGCCATAGAAAATAAATGGATCTTCAAGAAGAAGACCGACGCTGACGGTAATGTTACTGTCTACAAAGCTCGACTTGTTGCAAAAGGTTTTCGACAAGTTCAAGGAGTTGACTACGATGAGACTTTCTCACCCGTAGCGATGCTTAAGTCTGTCCGAATCATGTTAGCAATTGCCGCATTTTATGATTATGAAATTTGGCAAATGGACGTCAAAACTGCATTCCTGAATGGATTTCTAGAAGAAGAGTTGTATATGATGCAACCAGAAGGTTTTGTCGATCCAAAGGGTGCTAACAAAGTGTGCAAGCTCCAGCGATCCATTTATGGACTGGTGTAAGCCTCTCGGAGTTGGAATAAACATTTTGATAGTGTGATCAAAGCATATGGTTTTATACAGACTTTTGGAGAAGCCTGTATTTACAAGAAAGTGAGTGGGAGCTCTGTAGCATTTCTAATATTATATGTGGATGACATATTGTTGATTGGAAATGATATAGAATTTCTGGATAGCATAAAATGATACTTGAATAAGAGTTTTTCTATGAAAGACCTCGGTGAAGCTGCTTACATATTGGGCATCAAGATCTATAGAGATAGATCAAGACACTTAATTGGACTTTCACAAAGCACATACCTTGATAAGATTTTGAAGAAGTTCAAAATGGATCAGTCAAAGAAAGGGTTCTTGCCTGTGTTACAAGGTGTGAAGTTGAGTGAGACTCAATGCTCGACCACTGCAGAAGATAGAGAGAAAATGAAAGTCATTCCCTATGCCTCAGCCATAGGTTCTATCATGTATGCAATGTTGTGTACCAGACCTGATGTGTGCCTTTCTATAAGTATAGTAGGGAGGTACCAAAGTAATCCAGGAGTGGATCATTGGACAGCGGTCAAGAACATCCTGAATTACCTGAAAAGGACTAAGGATATGTTTCTCGTTTATGGAGGTGACAAAGAGCTCGTCGTAAATGGTTACATCGATGCAAGCTTTGACACTGATCCGGATGACTCTAAGTCACAAACCGGATACGTATTTATATTGAATGGTGGAGCTGTCAGTTGGTGCAGTTCCAAACAGAGCGTCGTGGCGGGATCTACGTGTGAAGCGGAGTACATAGCTGCTTCGGAAGCAGCAAATGAAGGAGTCTGGATGAAGGAGTTCATATCCGATCTAGGTGTCATACCTAGTGCATCGTGTCCAATGAAAATCTTTTGTGACAATACTGGAGCAATTGCCTTGGCGAAGGAATCCAGATTTCACAAGAGTACCAAGCACATCAAGAGACACTTCAATTCCATCCGCGATCTAGTCAAGGAGGGTGACATAGAAGTTTGCAAAATACATACGGATCTGAATGTTGCAGACCCATTGACTAAGCCCCTCTCGCGAGCAAAACATGGTCAGCACCAAGACTCCATGGTTGTTAGAATCATTACTATGTAATCTAAATATGCCCTAGAGGCAATAATAAAGTTGTTATTTATATCTCCTTATATCATGATAAATCTTTATTATTCATGCTAGAATTGTATTAACCGGAAACTTAGTACATGTGTGAATACATAGACAAACAGAGTGTCCCTAGTATGCCTCTACTAGACTAGCTCGTTAATCAAAGATGGTTATCTTTCCTAGCCATAGACATGTGTTGTCATTTGATGAACGGGATCACATCATTAGAGAATGATGTGATGGACAAGACCCATCCGTTAGCTTAGCACTATGATCGTTTAGTTTATTGCTATTGCTTTCTTCATGACTTATACATGTTCCTATGACTATGAGATTATGCAACTCCCGAATACCGGAGGAACACTTAGTGTGCTATCAAACGTCACAATGTAACTGGGTGATTATAAAGATTCTCTACAGGTGTCTCCGATGGTGTTTGTTGAGTTGGCATAGATCAAGATTAGGATTTGTCACTCCGATTGTCGGAGAGGTATCTCTAGGCCCTCTCGGTAATACACATCACTATAAGCCTTGCAAGCAATGTGACTAATGAGTTAGTTGCGGGATGATGCATTACGGAACGAGTAAAGAGACTTGCCGGTAACGAGATTGAACTAGGTATGGTGATACCGACGATCGAATCTCGGGCAAGTAACATACCGATGACAAAGGGAACAACGTATGTTGTTATGCGGTTTGACCGATAAAGATCTTCGTAGAATATGTAGGAGCCAATATGAGAATCCAGGTTCCGCTATTGGTTATTGACCATAGATGTGTCTCGGTCATGTCTACATAGTTCTCGAACCCGTAGGGTCCACACGCTTAAAGTTCGAGGACAATTTGTATTACGAGTTTATGTGATTTGATGACCGAAGGTTGTTTAGAGTCCTGAATGAGATCACGGACATGACGGGGAGTCTCGAAATGGCCGATACATAAAGATTGACATATTGGACCATGTTATTCGGACACCGGAAGTGTTCCGGATAGTTTCGGGTATAACCGGAGTGCCGGAGGGGTTACCGGAACCCCCCCGGGGAACTAATGGGCCACCATGGGCCCTATTGGAGAGAGAGGAGGGCAGCCAGGGCAAGCTGCGCCACCCCCTGGAGTCCGAACGGGAAGGGGGGCGGCGCCCCCCTTTCCTACTCCCTCTCCCTCTCCTTCCTTCCCCTCTCTCCCTCTTGGTGGAATCCTACTAGGACTTGGAGTCCTAGTAGGACTCCCCTCCTTGGGCGCGCTCCCTAGGGCCGGCCAGCCTCCTCCCTCCCTCCTTTATATACGTGGGGAGGGGGGCACCCTAGAACACACACGTTGATCTTTTAGCCGTGTGCGGTGCACCCCTCCATAGAAACACACCTCGGTCATATCGTCGTAGTGCTTAGGCGAAGCCCTGCGCCGGTAACTTCATCATCACCGTCACCACGCCGTCGTGCTGACAAAACTCTCCCTCGTCCTCAAGTGGATCAAGAGTTCGAGGGACGTCACCGAGCTGAACGTGTGAGATCGCGGATGTGCCGTGCGTTCGGTACTTGGATCGGTTGGATCGCGAAGACGTTCGACTACATCAACCGCGTTACTAAACGCTTCCGCTTTCGGTCTATGAGGGTACATGGACACACTCTCCCCGCTTGTTGCTTTGCTTCTCCTAGATAGATCTTGCATGATCATAGGATTTTTTTTGAAATACTACGTTCCCCAACAACCCTAACCCTACCGGTGTCTGTATAAACCAACGGTTTTTTAGTCTTTAGGGCTAGAGCTACGTTCATCACCTCATCGCCTTAGGGTTTAGCTCATATTGATCTCGAGGTAGATCTACTCTATAAACCATAACATACATCCAACACAATCAAGCAGGACATAGGGTTTTACCTCTTCGAGAGGGCCCGAACCTGGGTAAACACTATGTTCGTCGTCCCTTGTTCCCCATCGATCCTAGATCCACAGCTCGGGACCCCCTACCCAAGGTCGGTCGGTTTTGACACCGACATTGGTGCTTTCATTGAGAGTTCTGCTGCAGGATCACGCAACGGATCGATGGCTCGCCTGATTACTGGAGAAGGCATCAGATCCAGGGACTTCTTTGTCCCCGAACAACTCTTCGAGTTTGGCAGCATCATGATGCACGTAGGCCCAACTGGCCATCTGGGTCACTGGACACTGATGTCTACTACGCAACCTTCTTCTTGTAGACGTTGTTGGGCCTCCAAATGCAGGTTTGTAGGATAGCAGCAAATTTCCCTGAAGTGGATGGCCTAAGGTTTATCAATCCGTGGGAGGTGTAGGATGAAGATGGTCCCTCTCAAGCAACCCTGCAACCAAATAACAAAGAGTCTCTTGTGTCCCCAACAAACCCAATACAATGGTAAATTGTATAGGTGCACTATTTCGGCGAAGAGATGGTGATACAAGTGCAATATGGATGGTAGATATAGGTTTTTGTAATCTGAAAATATAAAAACAACAAGGTAACAAGTAATAAAAGTGAGCGTAAACGGTATTGCAATGCGTTGAAACAAGGCCTAGGGTTCATACTTTCACTAGTGCAAGTTCTCTCAACAATAATAACATAATTGGATCATATAACTATCCCTCAACATGCAACAAAGAGTCACTCCAAAGTCACTAATAGCGGAGAACAAACGAAGAGATTATGGTAGGGTACGAAACCACCTCAAAGTTATTCTTTCTAATCGATCTATTCAAGAGTTCGTACTAGAATAACACCTTAAGACACAAGTCAACCAAAACCCTAATGTCACCTAGATACTCCAATGTCACCTCAAGTATCCATGGGTATGATTATACGATATGCACACACAATCTCAGATTCATCTATTCAAACCAACACAAAGTACTTCAAAGAGTGCCCCAAAGTTTCTACCGGAGAGTCAAGACGAAAACGTGTGCCAACCCCTATGAATAAGTTCACAATGTTATGGAACCCGCAAGTTGATCACCAAAACATACATCACGTAGATCACGTGAACATCCCATTGTCACCACGGATAAGCACATGCAAGACATACATCAAGTGTTCTCAAATCCTTGAAGACTCAATCCGATAAGATAACTTCAAAGGGAAAACTCAATCCATTACAAGAGAGTATAGGGGGAGAAACATCATAAGATGCAACTATAATAGCAAAGCTCGCGATACATCAAGATCGTACCACCTCAAGAACACGAGAGAGAGAGAGATCAAACACATAGCTACTGGTACATACCCTCATCCCCGAGGGTGAACTACTCCCTCCTCGTCATGGAGAGCGCCCGGATGATGAAGATGGCCACCGGAGAGGGATCCCCTCCTCCGGCAGGGTGCCGGAATAGGGTCCCGATTGGTTTTTGGTGGCTACAGAGGCTTGCGGTGGCGGAACTCCCGATCTATTCTGTTCTCTGATGTTTTTAGGGTATATGGACATATATAGGCAAAAGAAGTCGGCCAGGGGAGCCACGAGGGGCCCACGAGGGTGGGGGGCATGCCCAGGGTGGTAGGGCGCGCCTCCCTGCCTCGTGGCTTCCTCGAAACTTCCCTGACGTCTACTCCAAGTCTCCTGGATTGCTTCCATTCCAAAAATAACTCTCCCGAAGGTTTCATTCCGTTTGGACTCCGTTTGATATTCCTTTTCTTCGAAACACTGAAATAGGCAAGAAAACAACAATTTGGGCTGGGCCTCCGGTTAATAGGTTAGTCCCAAAAATAATATAAAAGTGTTTAGTAAAGCCCATAAACATCCAAAACAGATAGTATAATAGCATGAATACTTCATAAATTATAGATACGTTGGAGACGTATAAGCATCCCCAAGCTTAATTCCTGCTCGTCCTCGAGTAGGTAAATGATAAAAGAAATAATTTATGAAGTGTGAATGCTAGCAGGTGCACAAGTTTGATCAATGATAATTTCAATCACCTTTTCTAGCATCATCATATGTCATAACAGTAGCTCATCTCATAAAACTTTTCATGATCAAGTAACAAACTATTCACATGTTAAAGTATAGATCATAAACTTTCTTGAAAACTAACAAACCGTGTTATTAGTCATCAAACAATTACAATTCATCTTATTTTCAGGAAGAGTCTATGTCAGAGCTTTGATTCAGCAAACTTCACATACTCAACTATCATTTAGTCTTTCACAATTGCTAACACTCACGCGATATTTATGGGTTCAAAGTTTTAATCAGACACAAAGAAAGATAGGGGCTTATAGATTCGCCTCCCAACCTTTTACCTCAAGGGTAATGTCAACAATAATAGTTCATGATGCCTTACATCCAATTGGATATATATATATCAGGATCTTTCCAACACAATGTGCTTGCCAAAGGATAAAATGTAAAAAGGAAAGGTGAAGATCACCATGACTCTTGCATAAGGTATAAGACAAGAATAAAAGATAGACCCTTCGCAGAGGGAAGCAGAGGTTGTCATGCGCTTTTATAGTTGGATGCACAAAATCTTAATGCGGAAGAACGTCACTTTATATTGCCACTTGTGATAGGGACCTTTATTATGCAGTCCGTCACTTTTATTGCTTCCACATCACAAGATCGTATAAAGCTTATTTTCTCCACACTAATAGATCATACATATTTAGAGAGCAATTTTTATTGCATGCACCGATGACAACTTACTTGAAGGATCTTACTCAATCCATAGGTAGGTATGGTGGACTCTCATGGAAATACTGGTTTAAGGGATGTTTGGAAGCACAAGTAGTATCTCTACTTGGTGCAAAGAATTTGGCTAGCATGAGGGGGAAAGGCAAGCTCAGCATGTTGAATGATCCATGACAATATACTTTATTTCGGACATAAGAAAACATAACCCATTGCGTTGTCTTCCTTGTCCAACATCAACCTTTTAGCATGTCATATTTTAATGAGTGCTCACAACCATAAAAGATGTCCAAGATAGTATATTTATATGTGAAATCTCTCTTCCCTCAATATTTTTGCATGAATTATTCAAGTGACCAATACAATGTTTGCTAACCTTCAATAAATTTACCACCTCTACTTCTTATATGTGAAGTCATTACTCCCCATGGGATAAGCATATGAAACATATATAATTTCAGATTTATTATATTCAATACATTCAACCATTTACTCATAGGATATAAGTGAAGCACACGAGTAAATGACAAGCTACTCCAAAAAGATATAAGTGAAGATTAATGAGTAGTTTAAATAATTATGTAACTATGTGAAGACTCTCTCTCATTTAAGAATTTCAGATCTTGATATTTTATTCAAACAACAAGCAAAACAAAATAAAATGACGCTCCAAGCAAAACACATATCATGTGGTGAATAAAAATATAGCTCCAAGTAAAGTTACCGATGAACGAAGACGAAATAGGGGATGCCTTCCGGGGCATCCCCAAGCTTAGGCTCTTGGTTGTCCTTGAATATTTCCTTGTGGTGCCTTGGGCATCACCAAGATTAGTCTCTTGCCACTCCTTATTCCATAGTCCATCGAATCCTTTACCCAAAACTTGAAAACTTCACAACACAAAACTCAACAGAAAACTCGTAAGCTCCGTTAGTATAAGAAAATAAATCACCACTTTTGGTAATGTTGTGAACTCATTCTAAATTCAAATTGGTGTAATACTACTGTATTCCAACTTCTCTATGGTTCATACCCTCCGATACTACTCATAGATTCATCAAAATGAGCAAACAACACATAGAAAACAGAATCTGTCAAAAACAGAACAGTCTGTAGTAATCTGTATAAAACGTATACTTATGGAACTCCAAAAATTCCGAAATAAATTGGTGGACGTGAGGAATTTATATATTAATCATCTTAAAAATGAATCAACTAAGTAGCACTCTCCAGTAAAAAGTTGTAGCTAATCTCGTGAGCGCTAAAGTTTCTGTTTTTTACAGCATGATCATAAAGACTTCACCCAAGTCTTCCCAAAGGTTCTACTTGGCACAAACACTAATTAAAACATAAAACCACATCTAACAAGAGGCTAGATAGATTGTTTATTACTAAGAAGGAGCAAAAGGCAAAGAACTAAAATAAAATTGGGTTGCCTCCCAGCAAGCACTAACGCTTAACGCCCCTAGCTAGAGGCATGATGATTTCAATGATGCTCACATAAAAGATAAGAATTGAAACATAAAGAGAGCATCATGAAGAATATGACTAGCACATTTAAGTATAACCCACTTCCTATGCATAGGGATTTTGTGAGCAAACAACTTATGGGAACAATAATCAACTAGCATAGGAAGGCAAAACAAGCATAACTTCAAAACTTTAAGCACATAGAGAGGAAACTTGATATTATTACAATTCCTACAAGCAAATATTCCTCCCTCATAATAATTTTCAGTAGCATCATGAATGAATTCAACAATATAACCAGCACCTAAAGCATTCTTTTCATGATCTACAAGCATAGAAATTTTATTACTCTCCACATAAGGAAAATTCTTCTCATTCAGAATAGTGGGAGTATCATAAGAAACTCGAATACTATAAATTGTTTCCACATTAAAAGAGTAATGTTCAGAAAAAGGGTAATCATAATCATGACAAGTTTTATAAATATAATCATCACTACTTTTTATAGCATAAGTGTCATCACAACAATCATCATAAGTAGCAACTTTGTTCTCATCATAATCGATTGAAACCTCTTCCAAGATAGTGGAATCATTACTAAATAAAGTCATGACCTCTCCAAATCCACTTTCATAATTATCGCAATAAGATTCAACATCCTCCAAAATAGTGGGATCATTACTTCCTAAAGCTGATACTCTTCCAAACCCACTTTCATCAATATAATCATCATAAGTAGGAGGCATGCTATCATCATAACAAATTTTCTCATCAAAACTTGGGAGGCTAAAAATATCATCTTCATTAAACATAGCATCCCCAAGCTTGGGACAAACATTAATTGCAGCAAATATATTCTCAAACATGTCATTCTCATCAAACATAGCATCCCCAAGCTTGGGCCTTTTCATATCATAAGCATAATCACAGATAATTAATTTGGTGCCCTTAGTTGTGTCCCACTCGGCAGGTTTACCCCTAGTTTTCGAAAACACTTGTTCCTGCCCAAACCACTTTGCTCCTCTTATGCTTTTACCCTTTGACCGTTTGACCATCACTTTGAATACTTCATAAAAATTTCATACTAACTCAGAAAAATTCAAATAAGATATCAAAATATTCAGAAAAGCATCACCTATATGTGCATGTCATTTGCATTCATGAAAAAAGTGTTGGCCAGTCCCCATCTCAGTTTTAGCTCATATGATCTTAGCATGAATAGTAAAATCGAAAAAATGTAAAAATTCTAAAAATATTTGGTGGCAAACTTTGACCAGTGTTTTCAGTGCTTGCCAAGTTTCATAAGGGAATGACATTCGTGGAAGTCGTGGCAAAAAAATGAAATTCTGGAGCATTTATTTTTGTTTTGTTGCCATGACTTGCACGAATGCCATTCCCTTATGAAACTTGGCAAGCACTCAAAACATTGGTCAAAATTTGCCACCAATTTTTTTAGAATTTATAGAATTTTTTTAGATTTTACTGTTCATGCTAAGATCATATGAGCTAAAACTGAGATGGGGACTGGCCAACACTTTATTCATGAATGCAAATGACATGCACATATAGGTGATGCTTTTCTGAACATTTTGATATCTTATTTGAATTTTTCTGAGTTAGTATGAATTTTTTATGAAGTTTTCAAAGTGATGGTCAAACGGTCAAAGGGCAAAAGCATAAGAGGAGCAAAGTGGTTTGGGCAGGAACACGTGTTTTCGGAAACTAGGGGTAAACCTGCCGAGTGTGACCGAACTAGGGGCATAAAATCAATTATCCCTTAATAGTATGGATAGCACCAATAGTATAGCAATTATCATCATCACAATGAGTAATATGAGCAACATCATTTGGGAGGGATACCTTTCTACCTTTGCTTCTCCGTTTTTTCTTTTTCTTCTTCACATCATGTGTGGGTTTAAGCCTCTTTTTTGAGCTCCTTATTAATGAGATTGGTTGAATAGAAGGCTCCTCCTCGTTACCTGATTCATCATAAGAAATAATAGGAGGATATTGGGAAGCCTCTTCCCTTTCATTAGTATTCTCTTCATCCTCTATTTGTTTTGTTTTCTTTATGTAATTGACAATATAAGGATTTTCAATGCAATTCACCGCACAATACATAAAAATTTCTTCTAGATCAATATCGAGGAATTTCTCAAGGTTATATTCTGGAATATGCTTAGTTATACGTTTCATATCTTAATAACACAATAGCAAACTAAGTTCATTATGATGTGCAAGGGAAATCAAGTCATCACAATTTTTGGACACGATTCGATCATGAAACAATTTTCATTGGAGATTTAAATGACCATGTTCATTGCAAAGTTCACAAGTATGGCGAAGAAATTTTAAATTTTCAGCACAAACATCTAGCCTTTCTTACAACCATTTAGTTTCCAAATACTTATGCCTCTTGCAAAATCTATTTTCCCTAATTGGTGTGTACTTGCAAGCTCTATGTATTCCACAAAAGTTGACATGCGTATAAGAGACATTTTCATCATGACTAGTGCAATCATCATTAGTACTACGGATATTCAAAGAGTTCATACTAACAACATTGCAATCATGCTCATCATCCAAAGATTTAGTGCCCAACATTCTAATGCATTCTTCCTCTAGCAATTGAGCACAATTATCGGAATCCTTATTCTCATGAAAGATATTAAAAAGATGAAGCATATGAGGCACCCTCAATTCCATTTTTTGTAGTTTTCTTTTATAAACTAAACTAGTGATAAAACAAGAAACTAAAAGATTCGATTGCAAGATCTAAAGATATACCTTCAAGCACTCACCTCCCCGGCAACGGCGCCAGAAACTGCTTGATGTCTACCACGCAACCTTCTTCTTGTAGACATTGTTGGGCCTCCAAGAGCAGAGGTTGGTAGGACAGTAGCAAATTTCCCTCAAGTGGATGACCTAAGGTTTATCAATCCATGGGAGGTGTAGGATGAAGATGGTCTCTCTCAAGCAACCCTGCAACCAAATAACAAAGAGTCTCTTGTGTCCCCAACACAACCAATACAATGGTAAATTGTATAGGTGCACTAGTTCGGTGAAGAGATGGTGATACAAGTGCAATATGGATGGTAGATATAGGTTTTTGTAATCTGAAAATATAAAAACAGCAAGGTAACAAGTAATAAAAGTGAGCGTAAACGGTATTGCAATGCATTGAAACATGGCCTAGGGTTCATACTTTCATTACTGCAAGTTCTCTCAACAATAATAACATAATTGGATCATATAACTATCTCTCAACATGCAACAAAGAGTCACTCCAAAGTCACTAATAGCGAATAACAAACGAAGAGATTATGGTAGGGTACGAAACCACCTCAAAGTTATTCTTTTTGATCGATCTATTCAAGAGTTCGTACTGAATAACACCTTAAGACACAAATCAACCAAAACCCTAATGTCACCTAGATACTCCAATGTCACCTCAAGTATCCATGGGTATGATTATACGATATGCATCGCACAATCTCAGATTCATCTATTCAAACCAACACAAAGTACTTCAAAGAGTGCCCCAAAGTTTCTACCAGAGAGTCAAGACGAAAACGTGTGCCAACCCCTATGCATAAGTTCACAATGTTACGGAACCCACAAGTTGATCACCAAAACATACATCAAGTTGATCACGTGAATATCCCATTGTCACCACGGATAAGAACATGCAAGACATACATCAAGTGTTCTCAAATCCTTAAAGACTCAATCTGATAAGATAACTTCAAAGGGAAAACTCAATCCATTACAAGAGAGTAGAGGGGGAGAAACATCATAAGATCCAACTATAATAGCAAATCTCGCGATACATCAAGATCGTACCACCTCAAGAACACGAGAGAGAGAGATCAAACACATAGCTACTGGTACATACCCTCAGCCCCGAGGGTGAACTACTCCCTCCTCGTCATGTTAGAGCACCGGGATGATGAAGATGGCCACCGGAGAGGGATCCCCTCCTCCGGCAAGGTACCGGAACAGGGCCCCGATTGGTTTTTGGAGGCTACAGAGGCTTGCAGCGGCGGAACTCCCGATCTATTCTGTTCTCTGATGTTTTTAGGGTATATGGACATATATAGGCGAAAGAAGTCGGTCAGGGGAGCCACGAGGGGCCCACGAGGGTGGGGGCGCGCCAAGGGGGGTAGGTCGCGCCTCCCTGCCTCGTGGCTTCCTTGAAGCTTCCCTGACGTCTACTCCAAGTCTCCTGGATTGCTTTCGTTCCAAAAATAACTCTCCCAAAGGTTTCATTCCGTTTGGACTCCTTTTGATATTCCTTTTCTTCGAAACACTGAAATAGGCAAGGAAACAGCAATTTGGGCTGGGCCTCCGGTTAATAGGTTAGTCCCAAAAATAATATAAAAGTGTTTAGTAAAGCCCATAAACATCCAAAATAGATAATATAATAGCATGAATACTTCATAAATTATAGATACGTTGGAGACGTATCAGACACCGAATCCGCTTTGGTAGTCTAGAGTATGTTGCGGACACACGGGGCGATCTAGCTTTTTCCGGATTTATTTCCCCCTTCTGCACCTTCGCCGCGCCCGCTCCGGAGTTCCTTCCCAATTCGATCGGCAGATCAGCGCTGACGGCTTCATGCCAGGAGAGCTCCGCATCGAGCAGGGTCCAGACTCCGCCTCCGTCAGGACATGTTATGCCGTGGAGGACCTATCCTTGACTTTCGAACCTTCCTTTCACAACACTCGCCCGGCCTTGAGCCCTTACGACAAAGCAGCAGCCAACTGCCAGGGGTTACCCCCAGCCCAAAGCAGCTCGATCTCAAACCCCAACGGGGAAGCCACAAGCAAGGACCAAGGCCCGTCCTCGGCCTCCAATAATGGCCCGTACCCCCTCAAGGATCTGGCTCCGCACCCCGAGCTCAGTACAACCAACAGAAATCAAGGACCGGCCAGGGCACTAATCGCCCCCTACGCCGCTACAACAGAGTTCGGCTCAGAGCCCTCGAGTTAGCGACCCATGCAATGGTAACGAGGCGCTAGACTGCATTCAGAAAATGACCATTCAGGAGGACCTGCCCTTTGTTTTCAGTCATCAACCCTTCGAGGCGTACAATAGGGAATTTTGTGTCCCATCCACCACCCATTTGGTAGCCACTATTGATGATTTAACCGGTATGCTAGACTATAAGTCAGAGAATGCCGAATACATGGAATAGGAGGACGTAGCCACGGCTAACGCTGAGGTCACCCCCCGTCATGGCCCGCTTGTTGGCCACATCCACCTATCATATTTACATGGTGGACACCCCAAAGGATGGAGACGGCACTCCTGATCAGGACCGAGGCAAGCCCAGAGATGAGCCGCCCAAACGCCGAAAACAGCGCCGTCGATTAAAGCTACGTCGAAGCCATGCGAGCAACATAGACTCCGCCGAGAACGACACCGTAAATAACACAGACGACCTCGCAGGGCATGCAACCAACGAGAACCATCAGGATGACCCCGCGGGGCAGGAGGACCCGCTCAATCTAGAAAACCACGACGACTCCGAAGATAGCAACTACCTCCCACTCTTTGAAGAGGAGGCTAGTCTCGGGGATGACGATTTCATCGTCCCCGAAGACCCTCAAAATCAAGGCCGAATAGGACACCCTCAATGACCGGTGGACTAAAGTCCTAGCTGCTGAAGAAGGGTATGTCCGCGAGCAGCCAACCAAAAGCTACCCGAAGCGAAGGCTCCTGCCGCAGTTTGACGACGAGGCCATAGAGCCCACACGCCCAATATACAGAAGCGTCGAACAGCCGGACCGCCACCATAGAGGGCGGGACAGAGAAGCTGACAAGGCCGAACACCCAGCCGCCCCACCTCGCCGTCATGGCAAGGATCAAGTGTGGCCCACTTACGAGTATGACCTCCTCCATGACCTAGATGCCCGAGGAGGCCGCACCAGGTCCATTTACGTACCCAGAGAAGACCCGCATGCTTATTGGGAAGGATACTACAATCAGCTAAACCGAAACGATAGAATCCAGGAGCAGCAGCAGATTCGGAGGGCCGAAGACCTCCAACACAATGTAGCCCGAGTGCGGGGCACCACACACCCCTTGTGTTTCACAGAGAGGGTAATGCAACACCAATTACCGGAAGGCTTCAAGCCTGTGAATATTGAATCATATGATGGAACTACAGATCCAGCCGTATGGATAGAGAATTTTGTCCTCCACATTCACATGGCGCGAGGAGATGACCTCCATGCCATCAAATATTTGCCGCTAAAGCTTAAAGCTCCAGATCGACACTGGTTGGACAGCCTTCCCGAAGACTCTATACACAGCTGGGAAGAGCTCGAGGACGCTTTCTGAGCAAACTTTCAGGGCACCTAAGTCTGGCCTCCGGATACGAACGACCTAAACCGCATTACACAACAACCTGAAGAGTCTGCCCGACAATTTTGGAACCGATTCCTGACCAAGAAAAACCAGATCGTTGACTGTCCGGATGCCGAAGCCTTGGCTGCCTTCAAGCATAGTGTCAAGGATGAATGGCTCGTACGACAGCTCGGCCAGGAAAAACCAAGAACTATGTCAGCCCTTACTTCCCTCATGACCCGCTTTTGCGCAGGCAAAGACAGTTGGCTTGCCGGCAAAAACAACAACCCGGAGACACCCGGTACCTCCGAGGTTCAGGACGGGAACGGAAAGCCCAGACACAACAAGAATAAACATCGCCATAATGACGGCGAGGGCGAGGATACGACAGTAAATGCCAGATTCCGAAATCAGAAGTCCGGACCCCGAAAGAAGGCCCCTAAAGGCAACAACGACGACCCGTCTAGACTGGATACAATCCTGGACAGGCCCTGTCAAATCCACGACATGCCAGAGAAGCCCGCCAACACTTCAACCGAAACTGTTGGGTGATCAAACATGCCGGCAAACTCACAACCGAAGACTCGGGCAAAAGCCAACAGAGCGATGACGGCGATGAGCCACACAGGGCAAACAGTGGAGGCCAAAAACCCTTCCCTTTCGAGGTCAAGATGGTAAACATGATTTACGCAATCCACATACCGAAGAAGGAGAGGAAGCGAGCACTACGGGACGTATACTCCATCGAGCCAGTAGCGCCGAAGTTCAATGCATGGTCCGCCTATCCGATCACGTTCGATCGCAAGGACGATCCGACCAGCATACGTCATGGAGGTTCTGCAGCCTTAGTGCTCGACCCTATCATCGATGGATTCTACCTCACTAGAGTCCTCATGGACGGAGGTAGCAGCTTCAATCTGACATATGAAGATACATTAAGGAAAATGGGGTTCGATCCATCAAGGATCAAACCCAGTAACACCACCTTTCAGGGGGTCATTCCGGGAGTGGAGGCCCGCTGCACAGGCACCATAATGCTTGATGTAGTGTTCGGAGATAACTTCCGGAGCGAGGACTTGATCTTCGACATTGCACCTTTTCGCAGCGGCTATCACGCCCTCCTCGGCCGAACATCATTCGCCAAATTCAATGCCGTCCCGCATTACGCGTACCTCAACTTGAAGATGCCTGGTCCCTCAGGCGTCATAACTATTAGCGGCAACACAGAATGCTCACTTCGAACCGAAGAGCACACTGCAGCCCTAGCGGCCGAAGACCACACCGGCCCATATAGGCTCGGAGGCCGACCCGCCATAAAGGCCGGCGACAATAGTAAACGGGTTCGGACCCGTTCCCTGTCATGGGAGCCCGCATGCGTCCGCCGCAAATAGGGATATGAGCCCCACAGAACGCCCACTCTATTCATGCTCCACGTGCCTCGTCAGCACAACTTTGCACTCAAAATACCATGGGCAGCCGTGAGGCAGTCAACAACAAATCCGAAGTAAATGTTCCGTTAAACCAGACTTCAGAAGTACCTCGTCTTCGGACGACCCAGGGACCAATTCTGGACACCCCCAAGCATAAAGCTTCATCGGCAGGGTCCTCACCCATCAAGGTTTTATCGAAGGTCCCAACCCCCACGCATCAGAAGCAAAGGCGCAGATGTGTATCATGGCACAGTGAAGGATGCAACTCACGCATCAAGGCCCTGCGTCAACCTTCACTCTGTAAATTTTCTTTTCCTTTTCTCTTACAAGTACTGCCTTCACAGTTCGAATTGTATGGTTAGACGTCCCGAGCCTACGAGAAATAATAAAAATACCCTTTATGGTGTTCGGATATCCACATCCTGCGATTTGACCATTCCTTTTCCGATTCTCCCCTCGCTCTTCGAACAGCTCGGCATGAAAACAAGATCGATTATTTAACCCAGAGCTCGATTTCCTCTATCAGCTCGACACACCAAGTCCAACACCGCTTACCGCCGAGTGTTCGGCATCCCGGATATTGCATTATATGCATCAAATTTTGAACCATGTCTTTGGTCAATAGTTGGGTTGCCCAGCTCCTGTGTTTGCCCCTTATGTTCCGCACGTTCGGCTAGGAGGGCAAAGGGAGAACCCATGCAATTGTACTTCTGGCTCGCCTGGTCAAGTACCTCAGGAGGGGAAAGCTGAAAACTGACCGTCACGATAAGCGCGAACTGATCAGCGATCCGATGACGAGGCTTGACTCCAAAAATTGTTGGTGATTTCACCGTGTAGCATGAAGGGTTCGTCTTAGCACAAACCATGTGATCGGAAAGGGTACGCTTTTAGCCCCAAGTACATCACAATACGCGGGGGGCTAGTCCTTAGTCCCCACCATCAAGCTCCAAAGGCTAAGTGAAAGCAGTAAAACTGAATAGTCTGATTGCCTAGTTTTGCTCACGCACTACCTCCTCCGGGTACCAAGGCGTTGGCTAAGGGTAATAGTGCGGAGACGAAAACACCCCTCGCGACATTCACCTGGGGGCCGAAGCTGACGACTGGTAGCTTTCAGACTTAACATACGGCCGAATAGGAGTCAAAATTAAAAACAGAACAATATAAAACAAGCCCGGCGGAGGCATTATAAAGCACAAGGTCCAGGTGATACAAAGCTTAATACAAATCACTAAAAAATTACACCTTTCGTACACTGGCCCTCTATCGCCCGCGCACCATTCATCGGCTGTGCAAAGTACTGCTCAGGGCGGCGATGCTCCTTACCCTTGGGCGGAGGACCAGTGGCCATTTCCATTGGGTTGATCTTCGGCCAATGTACCATGGTCTTTGCGAATGCAAGCCTCGCCCCCTCAAGGCCCGTTGATTGCTTTCCGGCGTCAATCCGGAGCGGCGCCTCCCGCAGCTTCTGCACAAGGCCGAAGTAGGTGTCCAAAAGGGGCGCGACAAGCCACAGACTGACATAGAGGTCCTTCAAGGCCAGCTCAAACATCTGATGCATCTCCATCAGCTGCTTCATTTGATCGCTGAGGAGGGGCAGACGCTCGGAGTCTGGAAACTGTGACCAGAAGAGCTACTGCGTGGAGTTCTCCTTGAGGGTGGTGCCTTGCCGCGGCCGCCACATTCTTCGAAAGTTCGGCGAAGAAGCCTGCGGAGCACCAGACCCACGTCAGCAGGGCGAACCTGTTGCCTCCGAACACACTCTGTAGTAAGTATTTCTTACCATTGGCGATTTGCGCGGCTTGACGGGGTTCCTCCCGGATGCCTCGTGCGTTAGTCCTCGCCTCCTGGAGCTCCTTCTCCGCCTTGGATAGACGGGAGGATTGCTCCTCCTGCCCCTTCTCAAGGGCCTCAAGCTTCTCAGCGGCATCCTGGAGCTCCACTTGGACTTCGGTTACCTGAGCCTCATGTTGCTCAGTAGCAAGCTTGGCCTTCTCAAGCTCGGCCACCGCCTTCTCAGGGACTGTCTTCTTCTCGACCGCCTCGGCCTTCTTCAGGGCCCCCCTCAATCCCTCGACCTTGGCGGTAGCTGCTGCAAGATCATCAAGATAAAGGATTAGTAAACAGTCCGACCCGTCAATATCCGGCAAATACAAATCTTCTCATAGGGCTTACTTTGCGCCTCGTCAAGCCATTTATTGACAAGGTCAAGCTCTTGATCGGAAAGATTAAGCTTCCGATCCATCTCCTCTAACGCCGCAGCATTAGCAGCCGCGGCCACGAAAGATGCCTGCATCAGCAAAATAAATGTCGACATCATTATTCGACCTACCGAATTTGATCCTCCGCAAGTTTTCTTCAAAGCCCTTGCAGAGTCTTGGGGGCTGCTAGGTATATGGCCTACCCAGACTAACTATTACAACTGCATTATGAGGAAAAAAGCATTCCTTGACTTACCTCAAAGCCTGTCAGAAGGCCTTGGACAGCGTCGTTCCGTCTGGATTGGACGGACCGAACACCCTGCATAACTGCACTCTTATGAGTGCGGTGCCCGTCAACAATGGCAGTGTTTTCCCCACCAGCTCCTCCAGCATGTCAGGCCAGCCAGCCGCCGCCCGTGTCGAGGTGTTCAGCGCTGACGTCGAAGGCCTTGGGGGCTCGGGAGTGGTCAACGGAGGGGGTCCAGATAGTCCGGACTCCTTTCCCGCGTCAGCCAGGAGGGATGCTCCCTCCTGGTCTTCAGTGACCAAGGTGTTTACCTCGGCCATTATGGCGTCAGCCTCCCCCTTTGTGTTCGGAGGAGGGGGAGTCCTTTGGGACTGCACCTCCTCGGTCTCTTCAGGGATCAGACGAGGTGCGGAGTACGCCATGGACCCACTGTCCGCCAGTTCGGCGGGCGGAGACGTCCCCTCCGAAGTCTGCTCGGTGGGGCACTGCAGTTCGGAAGGATTAACCTTCAACTAAAACGAATTACTGAAAACAAGATAGCTGAAAATACCGACGCCTTACTTACTGGAAGGGGGCTTGACCCTGGATCCCTTCTTCGGGAGCTCCTCAGATGCCTCGGACTCCTTGTCAGAGCCCGAGCTGTCGGACAAGACCAGCTTAGGCCGGCATCGTCTCTTCAAAGGCGGAGAAGGTTGGACCTCCTCGACGTCCTCAGACGCCGACCTCTTCTTGGAATGCGAGGAGGCACTTCCTCCTCGTCCCAATCCTGTACGGATGAGGCTGCAGCGTCTCCAGACCAATTGCCCGGATGAACCCTGCGGCGAAGGCCCTCCCTGGCCTCTGGTACTTCTTTCTTCTTGCCCTTCTTGACGGGGGCCTTGTAGGGCACCACGACCAGCAGCTTCTCCAGCTGCTTTGATCGGGGCCCTTCCGGCAGAAGAACCGGGCCACTGATCTTCTTGGCCTTGGCAAGCCAGCCCTGCAAAAATCTGCATACAAGGTTAGACCGAATTGAACATGGTATGAATATCCGAACACTCCTCGAAGAAAAATGCCACTCACCTTCTTTGGGGGGTTTGCGGCGTCAAGGCCGATGTCCTTCCCCTCGACCGGCCACTCCTTCTGGGGCTGGAATAATTGACCCCATATTTTGTCAGGGGTCGTGCCGTAGAGGTGTAGCACGGTGGCCGGATCCTCGGGCTCATGCTCCCACATAGGCTTGGCCCTCTCTTGGCAAGGGAGGAGCCGGCGGTGGAGCATGATCTGGACCACATCAACCAGCTTCGTGTCGGTCTCTATTAAGCCGTCGATGCATTTCTGCAATGACTTCGTGTGTGCGACACACCCCCAGTCCGAAGCCTTGGTGGTCCATGAGGCCAGCCTGGTAGGGGGTCCGGACCTAAATGCGGGGGCCGCTCCCCATGCGACCTCCCTCAGCTCGGTGATGTAGGACCACTCCTTTTGCCACATCTGGATGGTGTCGACAAAGTGGCTGTCCGGCCACTGGACCCTCATCAGTTTACTGATCATGGCCCCTCCGCAGTCCGCATGCTCGCCGCCAACCACCTTAGGCTTGACGTTGAACACCTTTGGCCACAAACCAAAGTGCGGCTGAACTCGAAGGAGCGCTTCACAGACAACAATGAAGGTCGAGATGTGGAGGAGGGAATTGGGGGCCACATCATGGAAATCTAGCCCCTAGAAGAACATCAACCCCCGCACGAAGGGGTGCAGGGGAAATCCTAGCCCTCTAAGAAAATGGGGAAGAAACACAACCCTCTCGCCCGGCTAGGGCGTGGGGATGATCTAGCCTTCTTCAGGGGCCTGATGAGCAACATTGGCCGACAAATAGCCGGCCTCCTTCAGCTTCAAAATGTCCCGTCGGTGACATTGGAGGCCTCCCACTTCCCATTGGCTCCGGATCTAGCCATGGTCGAAGGAAGCAAAGAAGGATTCGCTGTGGAAGCAGAGAGAAAGGGCGCGTAAGCGGGAGGTGGAAGAGGACGTGAGATGCAGACTGTAGCAGTCCCCCTTTTATAGGCCGGTGACAGGCCTGGGGTTTCCTTTTCTCACGTCGTTGGCTTCTCCACTTCCCGATATGCCCGCGACCTTATGCGCGGGGAGGGGAATCGAAATCATTAACCATATCCCCCGAAAAGCAGGACACGATCTCCACCTCGAGGGGATGTGTCGAACGTGGTGTTGGCCTTAAGCCGCACTTCAAGAAATAGTAACTGCTCGGTGTTATGGCCGGACGCGACTCTTCGTTGAAAGAGAAAAAGTTGTCAGACGGAGGCATCATCTGCGCTTGAGCGTTATTTTTTATTACTAGCAAAAGGGCCCGTGCGTTGCAACGGGAAAAAAACATATTCTCGAATGGTTATGACCACATTTTGTTCACATCTCATCTCATGATTTTTAAAATTTATTTTCAAATGCAAGAAATTGTACCCTTTTTCACATTTATTCACAAATGGAAGCAATGTTCACATTTTTTAAAAAATATCTTGGTTGCCAAAAAAATTGATCATGCAAAGAATTATTCTGAATTTCAAGAAACGTTTTTTAAAAGACATACTATAATATTTCGATCTACCCCGGCAATTAGTTCTTCAAAATTCATGCTCATGTCGTAAAAATGTTGTAACAAACATGTTCAACTGAACTGTGTTTGGCATTGGATCAACTCATAAACTAACTCATAGACTGAAAAGTAGGATGCTTTTGTTGTCTTAAGGAAATACATATGGAAAACATCACAAATTCACATAGCTACATGAAAATTCGTAGCTTTGTACTTACCTAGCTAATCTATGGATCTCACTGATGCCAAGTATATATAGGTTTGCATTGTATTGTAGAGCTTTTCTTTGAAGCATATATAGGATACTTCTATACTAATTCACACGTCAATGCAACCTTCGCTTGGCCCTGTTGGCTCATGCAGGTTAGAATTATTTTTTCATGCATAAAATCTGTCAGGATTTCTTCTTATCAGACACCCAATTGCGCTCATGTCGTCGCCACGAAGTCTCACCTGATTATTGCACGTCTACAAATAATAACTTTATTATTGCACGTCTCATGATTCTCCCTGATTGGTGATGACAAATCTTTGACTGAATATTGCATCAGCAATGTATCCGTTCAGCAATCCTTATGTTATTGCTGCTGCTCCAGCCATGACAAATCTTTGCCTGAAAGTAATCATATCATGAAAGTAAGTAGTAGACTAGCAGATTGGTGATGACAAATCTTTGACTGAATAGCCATCACCTCACCAGGATGTAGTTCACGCTCTTCTACAACTCATAGCAAGGTTATGAAGGAAATATGCCCTAGAGGCAATAATAAAGTTATTATTTATTTCCTCATATCATGATAAATGTTTATTATTCATGCTAGAATTGTATTAACCAGAAACATAATACATGTGTGAATATATAGACAAACATAGTGTCACTAGTATGCCTCTACTTGACTAGCTCGTTAATCGAAGATGGTTGAGTTTCCTAGCCATGGACATGAGTTGTCATTTGATTAACGGGATCACATCATTAGGAGAATGATGTGATTGACTTGACCCATTCCGTTAGCTTAGCACTTGATCGTTTAGTATGTTACTATTGCTTTCTTCATGACTTATACATGTTCCTATGACTATGAGATTATGCAACTCCCGTTTACCGGAGGAACACTTTGTGTGCTACCAAACGTCACAACATAACTGGGTGATTATAAAGGTGCTCTACAGGTGTCTCCGAAGGCACTTGTTGAGTTGGCGTATTTCGAGATTAGGATTTGTCACTCCGATTGTCGGAGAGGTATCTGTGGGCCCTCTCGGTAATGCACATCAATATAAGCCTTGCAAGCAATGTGACTAATGAGTTAGTTGCGGGACGATGCATTACGGAACGAGTAAAGAGACTTGCCGGTAACGAGATTGAACTAGGTATTGAGATACCGACGATCGAATCTCGGGCAAGTAACATACCGATGACAAAGGGAACAACGTATGTTGTTATGCGCTTTGACCGATAAAGATCTTCGTAGAATATGTAGGAGCCAATATGAGCATCCAGGTTCCGCTATTGGTTATTGACCGGAGACGTGTCTCGGTCATGTCTACATAGTTCTCGAACCCGTAGGGTCCGCACGCTTAAAGTTTGGTGACGATCGTGTGTTTTGATGTACCGAAGGTAGTTCGGAGTCCCGGATATGATTACGGACATGACGAGGAGTCTCGAAATGGTCGAGACGTAAAGATCGATATATTGGACGACTATATTCGGACACCGGAAGTGTTCCGAGTGGTTTCAGAGAAAAACCGGAGTACCGGGGGGTTACCGGAACCCCCCGGGGAGTTAATTGGGCCTCATGGTCCTTAGTGGGTGAAGAGGAGGGGCGGCCAGGGCACCCCGCGCCCCCTCCCCCTCTAGTCCGAATTGGACAAGGCGGGGGGCACCCCCCTTTTTCCTTCTCCTCCTCTCTCCCTTCCTTCCCTCTCCTACTCCAACAAGGAAAAGGAGGAGTCCTACTCCCGGTGGTAGTAGGACTCCCCCCTTGGCGCGCCCTCCTCCTGGACGGCCGCCTCCCCCCTTGCTCCTTTATATACGGGGGAAGGGTGGCACCCTAGAACACACAAGTTGATCTGTTGATCTATTCCAGCCGTGTGCGGTGCCTCCTCCACCATATTCCACCTCGGTCATATCGTAGCGGTGCTTAGGCGAAGCCCTGCGCCGGTAGCAACATCATCACCGTCATCACGCCGTCGTGCTGACGGAACTCTCCCGTGAAGCTCTGCTAGATCGGAGTTCAAGGGACGTCATCGAGCTGAACATGTTCTGAACTCGGAGGTGCCGTACATTCGGCACTTGGACCGGTCGGATCGTGAAGACGTACGACTACATCAACCGTGTTGTGCTAACGCTTCCGCTTTCGGTGTACGAGGGTACGTGGACACACTCTCCGCTCTCGTTGCTATGCATCACCATGATCCTGTGTGTGCGTAGGAATTTTTTTTAAAATTACTACGTTCCCCAACAGTGGTATCAGAGCCAGGTTTTATGCGTAGATGTTATATGCACGAGTAGAACACAAGTGAGTTATGGGCGATACAAGTCATACTGCTTACCAGCATGTCATACTTTGGTTCGGCGGTATTGTTGGATGAAGCGGCCCGGACCGACATTACACGTAGGCTTACGCGAGACTGGTTCTACCGACGTGCTTTGCACATAGGTGGCTGGCGGGTGTCAGTTTCTCCAACTTTAGTTGAACCGAGTGTGGCTACGCCCGGTCCTTGAGAATGTTAAAACATCACTAACTTGACGAACTATCATTGTGGTTTTGATGCGTAGGTAAGACTGGTTCTTGCTCAGCCCGTAGCAGCCACGTAAAACTTGCAACAACAAAGTAGAGGACGTCTAACTTGTTTTTGCAGGGCATGTTGTGATGTGATATGGTCAAGGCATGATGCTATATTTTATTGTATGAGATGATCATGTTTTATAACCGAGTTATCGGCAACTGGCAGGAGCCATATGGTTGTCGCTTTATTGTATGCAATGCAATCGCCCTGTAATTGCTTTACTTTATCACTAAGCGGTAGCGATAGTCGTAGAAGCAATAGTTGGCGAGACGACAACGATGCTATGATGGAGATCAAGGTGTCGCACCAGTGACGATGGTGATCATGACGGTGCTGCGGAGATGGAGATCACAAGCACAAGATGATGATGGCCATATCATATCACTTATATTGATTGCATGTGATGTTTATATTTTATGCATCTTATTTTGCTTTGATTGACGGTAGCATTATAAGATGATCTCTCACTAAATTTCAAGATAAAAGTGTTCTCCCTAAGTATGCACCGTTGCCAAAGTTCGTCGTGCCGAGACACCACGTGATGGTCGGGTGTGATAAGCTCTACGTTCATCTACAACGGGAGCAAGCCAGTTTTGCACACGCAGAATACTCGGGTTAAACTTGACGAGCCTAGCATGTACAGATATGGCCTCGGAACACTGAGACCGAAAGGTCGAGCGTGAATCATATAGTAGATATGATCAACATAGTGATGTTCACCATTGAAAACTACTCCATCTCATGTGATGATCAGACATGGTTTAGTTGATTTGGATCACATGATCACTTAGATGATTAGAGGGATGCCTATCTAAGTGGGAGTTCTTAAGTAATATGATTAATTGAACTTAAATTTATCATGAACTTAGTACCTGATAGTATTTTGCTTGTCTATATTGATTGTAGATAGATGGCCCGTGCTGTTGTTCCGTTGAATTTTAATGCGTTCCTTGAGAAAGCAAAGTTGAAAGATGATGGTAGCAATTACATGGACTGGGTTCGTAACTTGAGGATTATCCTCATTGCCGCAAACAAGAATTATGTCCTAGAAGCACCGCTGGGTGCCAGGCCTGCTGCAGATGCAACTGACGATGTTAAGAACATTTGGCAGAGCAAAGCTGATGACTACTCAATAGTTCAGTGTGCCATGCTTTACGGCTTAGAACCGGGGCTTCAACGACATTTTGAATGTCATGGAGCGTATGAGATGTTCCAGGAGTTGAAGTTAATATTTCAAGCAAATGTTCGGATTGAGAGATATGAAGTCTCCAATAAGTTCTACAGCTGCAAGATGGAGGAGATTAGTTCTGTCAGTGAACATATACTCAAAATGTCTGGGTATAACAATCACTTGATTCAACTGGGAGTTAATCTTCCGGATGATAGTATCATTGGCATAATTCTTCAATCATTGCCACCAAGCTACAAGAGCTTCGTGATGAACTATAATATGCAAGGGATGGATAAGACATTTCCCGAGCTCTCCGCGATGCTAAAGGCTGCGGAGGTAGAAATCAAGAAGGAGCATCAAGTGTTGATGGTCAACAAGACCACCAGTTTCAAGAAAAAGGGCAAAGGGAAGAAGAAGGGGAACTTCAAGAAGAACAGCAAACAAGTTGCTGCTCAAGAGAAGAAACCCAAGTCCAGACCTAAGCCTGAGACTGAGTGCTTCTACTGCAAGCAGACTGGTCACTAGAAGCGGAACTGGCCCAAGTATTTGGCGGATAAGAAGGATGGCAAGGTGAACAAAGGTATATGTGATATACATGTTATTGATGTGTACCTTACTAGAGCTCGCAGTAGCACCTGAGTATTTGATACTGGTTCTGTTGCTAATATTTGCAACTCGAAACAGGGACTACGGATTAAGCGAAGACTAGCTAAGGACGAGGTGACGATGCGCGTGGGAAATGGTTCCAAAGTCGATGTGATCGCCGTCGGCATGCTACCACTACATCTACCTATGGTGTTGGGGATATTACTACTAGGTGTAAACCGGCCAAGGAAGCCGGGTTATCCCCATAATGGATTGTTTATACTTAAAAGCCCATGAAGACAAGGAATAAAGCGGTTTACTACAGAGACTCGAAGGCCCAAGGCCCAAAGGTAGATTAAGGCCTGTAGTTATAAACCGCCATGTAGTGCATGACTTGTATTTGTAAGGTATGACAAAGTAGAGACCGAGCCGGTATGTGTATAAACCGGCATCGGGACTCTGTAAGCCGGCGGGCGTCGACCTGTGTATATAAAGGCACGACCCGGCGGCGGTTCAAGGACAAGAAACAACAACTCGAGATCTAGGTAAAGCGATTCCGCTCCTTGATCCTCGAGACCACAGCAATTCCACCACAACTGGACGTAGGCTTTTACCTTCATCGCAAGGGGCCGAACCAGTCTAAACCCTCGTGTCCTTTGTCTGTTTTAACCCCTTTAAGCTAACCCATTGCGATGGCTCCACGACTAAGTCCTTTCGCTAGGACATCTGCCGTGACAAACCCACGACAGTTGGCGCCCACCGTGGGGCTATCGCGTGATGGTTTCGAGTTCTTGAAGGGCTCAAGGGATACGCCGTGGGCCGGATGACCAAGAGTCGTCGCGGCAAGCTCTACATCGACGATGCAGGCTGGGGCCCCGAGGCCGGCTCAATCGAGTACGGGTACCGGGTCCCCTTTGGAGGAATTCACGTCTTCATCGCCAAGATCAGCGAACCGGGCCCTGAGCCGGACATATTCACCGACCTCGTCGAGACGGCTCAGCGTGCAAGCCCTGCCCGGGTTCAGCCCGCAGTGAAGCGTGCGTTCGTAGGATTCATCAATGGTGCGGAACTTGAACCGGCGTCCGATGGCGAGACCGTCATCTACTCAGATGACGAGTCGTCCACCGGGGAGACTGAGTCACTGTACCAACTGCAAGATGGCCAGTTTGAGGGCTATTCCGATGGCGACAGTATTCCAGACCCCTTTGAACCTTCGAACCAGGTTGCGATCTTCATGGCTGGAACTCAGCCCACGTTGCAATCTTCAACCGCGGCAGCAATAATTTCTGGATCGGCAGCTGGGGTGGGAGGCCCCGCACGCCGGCCAGCCCAAATCTTGTCCGATTTATTGGACGCCTGGACGACCTTACTGACCACACAAGTTACCGCCGACACCCAAGATCAGCATAATGCGGAGGTGGCTAAGCTGCAGGATCAGATAACTCAAGCCAAGGAGGACTTCGCGGCTGAAGAAACTAGGATGGCTGAGGAGCGGGCCGCTTTAGAGGCACAAGCACAACAGATTCAGGCGGAAAATTATCGACTCCTGTTGGATCAGAACGCTTCAAACGACGTGTTAAGGAGAAGGCATCGGTCACGACTACCACCGGTTTATGAGGCAATGAATCTCTTTGGCACGCCAGGAGCAGGAACCAGTAATCCGGCAGCGGTGAACCGGATTGAGACGCCGAGGACCGGAGCACCGGATCAGCCACGGGTGACGGATCCCCCTCGACGGACCCATAACCCGCTGCAGTATGTACCGGCGCCGCCGGGTCACTTCTCCACCCCTTTGGATAATATGATCGCTGCCGCATCACGATTAGCTGCTATTCCAATGGAGGGCGAATCCCCAGTGGCGGTTGAGACGCGGCGTGCTAGGGATCTTCTTCAGACGGCTATGGTGCAGCAACAGGCTTATTCATACAGCCGAGACAGAATTCATTCAACCCCACGCCCGAGCCAGAGTTATAGCAGGCACATAGATGAACTGGCTGTGTCAAGCAGTGCGCGGAACCGAGACGCTCCTCGAGGACCTAATCCGGCGTGTGGTGGGGCAAATGCTCAGGATGTGGTGAACAACGGAGCATGTCGATGTCGGGACCCCGATTCCAAGTCACATCGATCTAGCCGGTAACACCTCATATCACTTTGCGGCCTCACGCACGGTATTCCCACGGGTGTCGCCTTACCATGGCCCGGGACCGTTTGCGTCTTTTGGCTCACGTATATGATAGTGTTGCTAGCATCCATATGACAGAGAACCCGGGCCGACATGACTAGTCGTGAACCCAAAGTGGCACTAACTTACGGGGACAGGCATACATGAATCAACATCGAGCATGTCGATCAGCAGCGTGCAAATCCGGGCTGTAGCACTGGGCTAACAGGACTCCGGTGAACCGGGCTGTAGCAGGCTAGGCAGGACTCTGGATGTCACCGCGTGACATTTCCCCGAAGGGGACAGACACAGGAACAAAGTGAATCACATGCCGGCCAGTCAAGTGTTCCGGAGCAGTAGTGCTGGGCTAGCAGGACTCCGGTGAACCGGGCTGTAGCGGACTACTATGGCTCATGGAAGCACAAGACTACATTTCCCCATAAGAGAGGCTACCAAGGATAAACAACTAGATTGTCGGATCCCACACATACCAAGCATTTCAATCATACACACAATATGCTCGTTATGTGCAAATACAACATGGCATCACAACAAGACTCTACGACTCAGAGTATTTATTCATTAGGCTCCGAAGAGCCAGATATTACAAACATGGGTCTCATGACCCAACATTCAGAGCATACAAGTCAAACACATGCGGAAGCTTAACATGTCTGAGTACAGACATCTACAAATGAAAAGGCTGAGAAGCCTGACTATCTACCAGATCCTGCCGAGGGCACAAGATCGTAGCTGAGGTATCAAGCTAAACGTCGAAGTCCACACGGAACTACTAGCGAGACTGACGTCTCTCTGCAAAACATAAAATAAGCAAACGTGAGTACAAATGTACCCAGCAAGACTTACATCAGAACTATCTACATATGCATCGGTATCAACAAAGGGGGTGGTGGAGTTTAACTGCAGCAAGCCAGCTTTGACTCGGTGGCTATCCTGAACTACGACTGCAAGTAACTCTTTTGAGGTGGCGCACACGAGTCCACATATTCACCATACCAATACACTACTATGGATCCGCTCCCGTCTCCCTACGAGAACGCCATCCATAGCACTCACGCTTATCTTGCGCATTTTAGAGTATCCACTTTCACTTGTCTATGAACTGTACAGGCAACCCAGAAGTCCTTTTCCGCGGACACGGCTATTCGAATAGATGATGTTAACCCTGCAGGGGTGTACTTCGTCACACACGCTCTCGCCACTTACCACCATGTACACGTCGTGTACCTCGGCAACCTTCAAGCGGAAGCCTGGCGAGGGAGTTGGCCACGACCTGACTAACCACACAAGTCTCTAGTCCAGGTTTATCGCCTATTCGGGTTCCATCCGCAAGGAGATCCGGCCGGGGTGTCGCTCACGGCCCCAAACGATGTGTGCAGGGTTCCCGAGCCCACCATCCGGGTGCCACTCGGTACACCAGGCCACGTGTGCCTAGTCTGTCCCAAGCCCACCTGTATCGGGTGCCACTTGGTAAACTACTAACACCACCTACAAACACCAGAAACTAGTTGCAACTCCTGGACAGAGATCAGGTTGATTAATAAGTCGAGAGAGCTTGGAGTGCCCGGAGCCCAATGTGTGGTAGTAACTGTTCATGGATCACAAACACAGAACTCAGTTCCTGAGGACGGTTTCAATGAGACAACCCACCATGTACTCCTACATGGCCTCTCACCGCTACCTTTACCAAATCGTGTTCACACCCTTAGCTCTCACACAGTAGGACATGTTCACCACTTTCCAATTCATTCCCGATGAATCAGACCTGACACAACTCTAAGCAATAGCAGGCATGACAAACAAGCATGAATGAGTAGGCACATCAGGGCTCAAACAACTCCTACTCATGCTAGTGGGTTTCATCTATTTACTGTGGCAATGACAGGTCATGCAGAGGATAAAGGGGTTCAGCTACCGCAGCAAGTAACAGATGAATCGTTGTTGTCCTAATGCAGTAAAAGAGAGCAGGAGCGAGAGAGTGGGATTGTATCGGAATGAACAAGGGGTTTTGCTTGCCTGGCACTTCTGAAGATAGTATGAGTCTTCATCAGTGTCAACGATCACAACGTCGAAGCAACGTCTACTGAGAGGGGACAACACCGGCAAACAGAGAAGAAACATGATCAATTCAATGCACAATATGATGCATGCTATGACATGGCAATATGAATGTGTTTTGAGCTAATGCAACTAGCAACATATTAAATGGAGTTGGTTTGAACCTTAGGTTCAAATTCAAACTCCATATAAGACATTTCAAATGCCATTTATTCAAATTGTCATATATAGTGGGTGTAAGTTGTTCAAACATGCATGAGGATGCCATAAACAGATTCTTTGGATTTTTCTGAAAATTTTTCATATATAAATCATTTCATTTGGAGTTATAGATTATTTTCTATGATTTTTAGAAGTTTATAGGATTTTCTGGAATTTCCTGAATAAGAATAAATCCAGAAAATAATTAACTGCATCAGCACTGCGTCACTGTGACGTCAGCTGGTCAACGGGGCGGTCCAGGTCAAACTGACAGTGGGGCCCGCATGTCATCTGGTCAGCTATTGACAGGGTTAATTAACACTAATTTAATCCTAAACTAGAAATTAGTTAGGGGTTGGCCCCACATGTTAGTGACTCAGGGGGAAGTCAAACAGGGTCAACCCGGGTCAAACTCGCCGGAGTTGACCCGGGGCTCGTCGCCGGCAGGGCCAGAGACGGCGGAGGGGCTCGGGATTCCTCCTACGGCGACCAAATGGCCGGCGGAGGGCATCTACGCGACGGGGAGGCTCGTCCGCGTCGAGTGGTGCACGCAGCAGCGGCTCTAGTGGCCTAAGTCGACGGCGGCAACGACTTGCGCGGCGGCCGGAGTTCGGGCGTCGGTGAGGACGCCGCTGCGGTGCACGGGAGAAGGAGCTGGTGCGTGCGTTCGGCTCCTGAGAGCATGGTTAGCAGGCGGGTGCTACTGGGGCGAGCGGAGGAGCTCGGGAGCGCGGGGCTCGCTGGCCATGGCGATGGCCGGAGCTCGGTTTCGCGGGGGCGGCGGCTAACGGGCGAGAACGGAGGGGGTGAGAAAGGGGGGAGGAGCAGGAGCTCACAGCGGGTTCGAGGGGGCGGTCAGCAGGCTCGGGGACGCTCTGGAGGCGGCGAATCGTGCGACGGCGGCCGTCGGATGCAGAGGACGAGGACGACGGCGTAGTTGGCGTTGCAGCGCGTCCGGCGTCGCGTGTCTCGGGGCAGACGACGTAGAGGAAGAAAACTGAGCTCGGGAACACGTCCAAGGGGCTAGAGCTGGCTGGTGGCCGCGGTGGCAACGAGCGGCGCCGGCGGGCTCATTCGGTCGAGCTCGAGATCAAGCAGGGGGGAGGGGAAGAGTGACCAGAGGAGGAGGGGATCGGTGCGGGGCTTCGTCCACGTCTCCTGGGCGTCGCGAGAAGGCCACGGGGGCGTGAGGCAGGCAGGGAGGAGGTGGCGGCCTCAGCGCGCGCCGTGCCCGCCTTCGCCTCTGCCTACTGGCAGAGGTTGAGGACGACTGGCAAGTCGCCAGGTGGGCTGGGCCTCCAACAGTGCTGGGCCAACTGGGTGCCAGGTAAGCTACAGGTGAGGTTCTGCCTTTTTTTGTTTTGGTTCCTGTTTTCTATTTTATGTAATTGTTTTTGATTTAGTTTTGACACTAAACCATTTGTAAAATTCTGAACTTCTTATGGGCACTAACTGAATTATTTCAGAGACCCTCAGAAAGTTTCAAAACATTTGGAGCTGTAAAAATATTTATAGAATTTTAAAGCTCCAATTCAAATACATATTGGATTAATTCAAAGCCCATTTATGTCCTGGAAAAGTGTCCACCATTTTTGGTTTAGGTTTTCATCTTGTTCCATAAATTATGAACATTTTTGAAGGGCATTTTGAGTTCATTGAAAATATTTTTAAGTTGAACCTATTGCATTGTTTTGGTGCTAGGGGTTTGAGCAATCCCCATTTCAACTTTCAAGTAAATTTAGACATGATGCAACAACCAAGCTAGTCCAAGTGCATAGCAAGGCTAGGGATGTGACAGTCGAGAAGCCGAGTTAGCAGCGCAGGACCGTCAGCTCACTCCGGTTCGTCCGGTGGCTGCCGTAGAGCAAGGCCTTACTTTCAGCTCTTGGGGGGTGCCCTGCCTCGTCCCGGTTTTGCGCAATGTACGGCTGCCCAAGGATTTCAAGGGCCCCCGTAAGGTGCCTAATTACACCGCTGATGTGCCTCCCGAGTCATGGATTGAGAGTTATGAGATGGCTAAGGAGATGAATCTGAGCCGGGTTAAATGTTTTGGTGACTCGGACCTAGTGGCTCAACAAGTTTTTGGTACTTGGGATTCCAAGGACCCCCTCATGGCAGCGTATCGTCGAGAGGTGGATATTGTTGCAGGTCATTTCAAGGGTTATCAGGTTGATCATGTAGACCGGCGAGAGAATGAAGCGGCGGACGCTTTATGCCGGTTGGGCTCCCAGCGTAAACCGGTGCCGCCCAATGTTTTTCTTGATGTTTTGCATAACCCGTCAGTCAAGCTACCCACGGAGGAGGACTTAGCTATTCCTGATCCGGAGGCTCAGTTGGTGGCGGCGCTTCATGTCACCCCGGATTGGACGATCCCATATTTGGTGTATATGAACCGGGGTGAGTTACCAGAGGATGAAGTTCTGGCCAGGCAGATAATCCGGCGTTCCAAGTCCATGACTATTGTCAATGGCGAGCTACATCATTGCAGTGTCTCAGGGGCTTTTCAATGTTGTGTTTCTCCTGAAGAAGGTCGTGAAATTTTACGCGAAATTCACGAAGGTGATTGTGGTCATCATGCCGGTTCAAAGTCCCTGGTGGCTAAGGCTTTTCGTCACGGTTTCTATTGGCTGACGGCTCATGCTGATGCTGAGGACTTGGTCAAAAGGTGCGATGGCTGTCAGAAGTTTGCATGCCGGGCTCATGTTCCGGCTCAGGAGCTGAGGATGATTCCAATTACCTGGCCGTTTGCAACCTGGGGGCTTGATATGGTTGGACCCTTTAAGAGGTCTAAGGATAAGAAGACCCACCTCTTGGTGGCGGTTGATAAATTTACCAAGTGGGTAGAGGCAGAGCCAGTTAGCAAATGTGATGCAGCCACGACAGTTCAATTTATGAAGAAGGTGATATTCCGTTTTGGTTTTCCACACAGCATTATAACAGACAATGGCACGAATCTTTCCAAGGGTGCTATGGAGGAGTTCTGTCAAAGAGAGCACATCCGTCTTGATGTGTCTTCAGTGGCCCACCCCCAGTCTAATGGTCAAGCGGAGAGAGCTAATCAGGAAATCTTCACTACAGGAATCAGCTACTTTGCCGTCTGCCACGGCGGACGGCAAAGGCATGAACGGCGGACGGCAAAGGCCTTTGCCGTCAGCCGCGGACGGCAAAAGGCTCCGGCAAAGTAGGCTACGGCAAAGACCTACTTTGCCGTCTGCTTTCGGCGGCTGACGGCAAAGGCGCCTTTGCCGTCTGCCGCGGACGGCAAAATGAGTAGTGTTAGTGTCCGTTAGGTGGCTAACGGCAGCCTTTGCCGTCCGCCAGCTGACGGCAAAGGCTGCAGGCTCTTTGTCATCTGTTGGCAGATGGCAAAGAGACCAAATAGGCATTAATTCTGTTTCTTCTTATATCAATTCATTTTCACAGAAAATCAAACACATATATATATATATGACCAATATAGCATATCCAACACATATTACCAATACTCATGAACACATATATATCCAACACATGTTACCAATATATAGTCATGAACACATATATATCCAACACATATCCATGAACACATATCCAACAAATATTACAAGGAATGATCTAAAACTAAATATCTATTTTCCTAAAAAACTATCTTATTACTAAGATCTTCTCCGGATCTTCTTCTTTTCTTCCAACCTGCATAACAAAAACACTAAGAAAGAGAGAATGGGTTAGGAGTAGAAATGTAGCATTTCACTTGGTGAAATGCAATGCCCTAGGAGCCAGTACTTGAGATCAAGATAATCAGCCAACCAGACCAAGTCCCAACACATCCAACCACCAGCAGCTTAGAAGAGATAACTATTAAGGAGAGCTACAGAAGACCTCAAGGTATACTTGAGGGATTATGTGCTCAGACAGCCTGGAAGTGCCAGGGCTAGTTCATCACAGCACAGGGATAGTCACATGTAAATTAAGCCTAAGAGAGGGGGGCTCAGACCAGCATCACTGCCCAAATCAGATGTAGTATCTGTCTTATCAGTAGAAAACTAGGAAAGTAACAGCCAAAACCAAGTATAGCATCTGTTCATAGGCTATTAGAAAGAGACAAATAGGAATAGCCAAACCAAGTGGTATCTGTTCATATCAGTATTAGAAGTAAAATAACTAAGAACAAGTGAGTATCCGTTCATGAGTAAAGTAACTGACCAAAGTAACAACTCCAGGATCAACTAAACAGAACAGAGCAGTACAGGAGTATATATACTTCACAAATACACATAGATGGTCACTGACCAAAACCCTGACACAGCAAGAATCCATCACAGAGAGCTCCAATACAAGTTGATGCTCATCTACAGCAGCTAACCACAGCTAATAGAGCCTCACATCCCACAAGATCAAGATCTAGAGCTATGCATTAGAGAGATCAGGAGGGGAGCAAGGAGAAGCTCACCAAAAGGATTTGTAGCCGAAGTAGGATGCAGCCACACCATCACTATGGTGTGACCAGCATCACAACCAACACCACCACAACAAGCCGGAGCTTGCCAGAGAGCACCACAACGGCGGCACCAGTGAGAGCACGGGCACGAAGGCGCCAACCAGGGGCACCGCAGCACGGAGGCGCCACCCAGGGGCACCACCGCGCCACGGCACATCCAGCACCGCCGGCGACGTGGGCACATCCAGCACCACCGCGCCACGGCACATCCCACAACCACAACCACGGCACATTCAAGTTGTGAAGTGCCATTCATGTGTCACTAACATGTGGCCCCAGGGCACTTTTTAGGTATACATCTTTCTGTGGTACCAAGTTAAAAAAAATCTTGGTACTAGTTGGCATGCTAAGACCCAAAAAATAATATTTACTGGTACAGTTTGGCGAGTTTTAGAATATTTACCTGTTGTTTCTCAGAGCAACTACGCTTGCCACCACATCAGCTGATAAAGCATAAATAGGCCCATATGCATGAAGGAAGTATTCTGATCCAAGTAGGAAGGACTGTGGCTCATACCTGCGTTCATCAAAAGAGAACAATCAAAACAATAAGCAGGCAGCGACGAGTGCTACACAGTATAATTGCCCAGGTGAGCGTTCGCAAATACAAAAAAACATATGGTATGAATTGCGCTCTTGTTCCCTCAACTTGTACACCGTATGTTTTATGTACCCCTAAACTTGCAGTTGCATTTCTCAGGTTCTTAACCAGTTAACCACACAATTTTTCTCTAAGTTCGCACTGTTTTTCTTAGACAGCCCCCCCCCCACCCCCACCGGATCCAGTTATTAAATGGAAACACTATAACCAACTTTCTCCCGGCCATTACATACATGTCCATGCTAGTAGTACATCCCCTATTCACTGAGAACAACAAGCTGCTTAACCTATTCTAAGCAGTCCAGTACCTCATTCCATGCTAACCATTGCATTCCCTTCCAATACGCGAGCACAATTGTTGGCTCTAAAAGAAACATATCTCAGGAAGCTCAGAACTTAACTATGAAAAAAATGCAGATATGAAAGTACTTTCCATATATTTAGCATGTAACAGCATGTATTGCTTCTTAGAGTTAGACATCCTTCACAAGGAAAAGTGTTAGGTAAAAAATGAAAAGAAGAAACTAACCATTTCAATTTGGGATTAGTAAAAACAGGCCCCTTCTTCATGCATCCAATGTATGTTTGTGTATGTGTTTGTGTATGTGTACCTTACAAAAAGAAAATTTGTGTATGTTGGTCAAAGCCACCGAGAGCATATATATCTTGGATGTTGTCAGTTTCTTGCTCACCTGGTCTCAAGTAAATGTCATCATCAGCTTTAACATAGAAATCAGAATCGAACAACGCATAGGCAGCCTTAAAGAATGCTAACCTAAAACATAAGATCAAATCAGTTCCCATATGAAGAGATAACATAATGATATGATACTAGCTATACTGTTTACGTTTTGTATGGAAGCCTGCTATACTCCTCCTCAAGATCTAAAAGCACAAAATCATCATATTCTTCAACCTCTCTTTCAAGAGCTGCCATCTTAGACTTGTCATTGCTTTTGCCGATCACAAATCTAAATGCCAGACCAGTAGCTTCCTCCAACCTGCACTAAAGTGAACATGATGAGAATTGCAAGAGCACTTAAGCGACATCATCACTGGATAGAAACCAAAATAAAAAATAGTTGTGACAATCATCAAGCAACAGAACTTGGGCACGTTTACCACTAGAACTCTAGAAGCAAATGTACAAATTCCCTGTACAGAACAATAGATTGTCTAACTTCATGCATAATTCTTCGAACTCAGGAAAGAAACTAATTAATCACTATTTATCAGTAGTAGAAGAGTGCAACAATTCAAAAGGAGACCCTGCCGATCGGAGGGGAGCCACGTCCGCCTGAGCGCGCGGTGGCGGCCGACGGAGCCGAACCCGGTGAAGATCCCGACGAAGGCCATGACCTTGTGCCTGCCGCGTGATCCGGTGGCAAGGCCCGCCGGGAGGTCGGTGGCGCCGCCCGCGGCATCCTCGGGGCGCCGGTTCCAGGCGACGGAGATGGAGAGCGGGTGCGAGGAGTCCGGGCAGCGGCCCCGCGGGGCCTCGGCGGGCGCCCGGGAGAGGGAGACCGCGGCGGCGAGGAACCCGGCGAGGCCGAAGAGGAGGCAGGCCGCGGAGACGGCCGGCGAGGAGAGGAGGCGGCGGAGCGAGGAGCGGCGGGGGCGGCGGTGGGTGCGGATCTGGTGGGCGTCGGGGAGGGGAGAGAGGGAGAGAAGAGATAACGGGCGGGGGGAGAGAGGGAGAGAAGAGATAACGCGCGGTGGGTGTGGATCTGGTTTGCCGTCCGCTGTTTTGTCTCTTTGCCGTCTGCTAGCAGACGGCAAAGAGGGGGCGTTTTTTTCGTAAACGGCTCGTTAGTGGGGGGCCACCTCTCTCTTTGCCGTCCGCCAGCTGACGGCAAAGATTCTTTGCCGTCCGCCAGCTGATGGCAAAGATTCTTTGCCGTCCGCCAGCTGACGGCAAAGAAGTGACTGATGGCAAAGGCCTGTTTTGCCGTCTGCCATTTCTTTGCCGTCTGCTTTTGGGTAGCTGATGGCAAAGACCTTCTTTGCCATCCGCTAGCAGACGGCAAAGAGCTGGCAGATGGCAAATTAGCTGATTCCAGTAGTGCTTGAAGGGGATCAAGCCCCGGCTTATGGTTCCTTTGCAGAGGACACCGGGTTGTTGGGTTGAAGAGCTGCCTTCCGTTTTATGGAGCATTAACACCACCCCAATAGATCTACGGGTTATACACCCTTCTTCATGGTTTATGGAGCGAAAGTTGTCCTTCCAAGTGATATTCGTCATGACTCACCACGAGTGGCAGCTTATGTTGAAGCAGATAATGAAAGAGCACGCCAGGATGCGTTGGACCTGTTGGATGAGAAACGGGACGTAGTGGCGGCTCGCTCGGCGATTTATCAGCAAGATCTGCGGCGTTATCACAGTCGCCGGGTTAAAACCAGAACTTTTCAAGAAGGCGATCTAGTGCTCCGGCTTATCCAAGATCAGACCAATATGCACAAGTTATCCCCGCCTTGGGAAGGGCCCTTTGTGGTCAGCAAGAATCTGAACAACGGATCATATTACCTCATTGATGTTCGAGAGCATAAAGACTCACGCAAGTCAGAGGAGGAGACGGTCCGGCCGTGGAACATAGCTCATCTACGGCCTTACTACACCTGAGCCATAGGCTCCTATCATGTACATATTTTGACGATGTATATATTATGATCAATATAATAAACCGGAGCCCCAGCTAAAGCGGGGTATCTGCTGTTCTTCTCATATCATGAGTGGTTACACGGAGGATTCTGTTTGTAAAGCGACATCCGGTTTACCCTTTGATTCGGCTTTACAGCTGTCTATCAATATAAGTCACTTGGGGGCTTGGTCGTATTTGAACCATAGCTACACCTCTTGGCTGGCTCAAGGCCACAAAAGAAAGTCACTTGGGGGCTTGGTTGTATTCGAACCATAGCTACACCTCTTGGCTGGCTCAAGGCCACAAAAGAAGTCACTTGGGGGCTTGGTTGTATTCAAACCATAGCTACACCTCTTGGCTGGCTCAAAGCCACGACAGTAAGTCACTTGGGGGCTTGGTTGTGTTCAACCATAGCTACACCTTTTGGCTGGCACAATGCCATTACTTAGGGGCCAAAGAGTGTTTTCAAGAACAACTCAAACATAGGCACCCGTTGAGCACAGCTCAAAATGTTGCTTGGGGATTCTTTGCTATCGCAATGAACAAAGAAATCTACACTTGTAATAGGCTATCAAGCCGTGGCTTGGAAGCCTGGTATATACACCTAAAACCCCGGGTTAACCTGCCTTCATTAAGTAAGTCACTCCGCCCAGGTAAGCCTGGTATGACCCGCCAACTTGACAAGTCAATCGCATATGACCCTGAACTTGTCAATGATAGACCGGCGATTGGTTAAAGATTGAGGACCATCTTAAAAGGCTTTGTAAAACGGTTTAACTCAGTGGCCTGGCAGCCCATGAAAAGCCTCGCATTTGGGCCTGGCAGCCCTTGAAAAGCCTCGACTACAAGTTTTTTTATCTGGTTTTTATTGGTCAGTTTTGTTTTTCTCCCTTGTTAAAGTTGAGCTAAACCGGCGTCCAATGGCCCGGCCTGATTGTAAGTCATCCGTATAAACCGGTGTTTATTTAACCCGGCCTGGAGTTAACTATAAGTTGCCAGGATGATCATCCGGTGTTTATCATAACCCGGCATCACTTATTATATACCAGCATAACATGGTTTGAGTTATCAATACTCAGTATTTGGGTCGTCACCCTTATTACAAGAATGTTGGTAAACCAACAAAGTGATTCAATATCACAGGTATGATATGTTTCATATTTCATTATTTAAAGCTATGGTTATCAGCCTTGACTATATATTGGGCATTATGACCCGTCCGGCGGTAAACCACCAGGACAGTTTTCACTTTGTTTTATGCAGAAACAGGGCTGTATAAAACCGATAAAGATCATAAGCAAATATAGCATGACGGATTAACAATATTGTGTGCAACAAGTATGCACGATGGCATATCAGATCAGCTGTTCAAGCTAGCCTATTACAAGGCGTTTCGACTGCCCATAAGAATGATTGTTTTTCACAAGGATGACAATAGGCACAAGTTAAACCGGCTTCCGGATTATGATTCTGCCTCAGGTTGATGTGAAGGTTGCGGATCTTCCTGCGCCGGTTCATCCTCCTTCCCTCCACCCAGTGGCTGGAAGTCAATAGTTCTCCAATCAATTCCTGATAAGGCTTGAAAGACAGCTTCGTCGTGTATAAGATCAGACGGTTCAACATCAGGAGCGTAAGTGTGCTTACGGATCGGCGGGATCAGATTTTCCACGTCATAAGTTGGAGCACTTATTCGCTTGCCATTGGCGTCATATACATTCTGGTAAATTGACAAGTTAGTATCTTCAGCCAACTTACTTGCCAGTGGTCGCATCTCTCTTGTGATAGCCCGGAGATCATCATTGTTAAATTCTGGACCGTCCTCTTTTTGGCTTGGGTAACCATTTCCAACATCTTCCAGATCAAGGTCAGAGATCCAGGCCTTGGCGCGCGTCAGTGCAGTAAGGGCACCAGACCTAGCAGCGGATTTCTTCAATTCCACAATCCGGGCAGGCATCATAGACAATTTTTCCAGCGTTTCCTTGATTAGCGACGGGGGCGGATGGTTATTGGAAGCTGTGCAGATGGCTCGTTGCGCGCCGGTATAAAGCTGCTCTACCAAAGTATAGACGGCTCTCAATTTTTTGCGCATATCTGCGCCAAGATGAGTAACACGGCTACCTGCAAAAGGATCATATTATTATTAAACCAGAAGTTCTTATAACTGGTGTTGTTACATATTGGTGAAGAGATTGTTACCAAAGATGGCAGAGGTCATGGCATCAATCTGCCGCTTCAGGCTGCTCAGCTCTTCTATGGCCGGTTTAAGGGCGTTTTCCGCATCTTCTGCCCGCTTTAACAAGGTGGTTTTTTCAGTTTCCCAATCTGCCCGTTCGCCTTTGAAGAATTCCTTCAGCTGCTCCATGGTTGTTAAAGCGGTGGTCAGCTCGCTCTTAACTTTGCAAGTTTCGTCTTGCTGAGACTTGATGTTTCCTTGGAGATTAGTGATTTGGGGGTCTTTTTTGGACAACTCAGCCTGCAAAATACAGATAATATGTTAGCATTACAACATTGAAGTCCCAACCACATAACAAGTTATCTACTTGACACTTGGGGGCTAATGCGGATTGCTTGTTATCAGCTATTAATTTAAAGTCTCAAGCACATAACAAGTTATCTACTTGACACTTGGGGGCTAATGCGTATTCGTTCAGATTCAGATGGATTGTCATCATTATAAGTGGTGAGATTAATAGGATGTACCGGTTCATTCTAAAAAGATATAAGTCGGTTCATGGGGGCTACACCAGCAAAATGCAAATACCGATTCAAGACCCGGTTCAAACCAATGTTATGCACCGGCCCTTGGGGGCTACTGGAGTTGATACGTTAGACCAGTTCTAACAAAAGGACTATTGGAATATATATGCAAAGGGAAAGTGACATTTACCTCATACCGCTCCTTCATTAGGCCTACTAAACCGGCTTCAAAGTCGCGGCTTGTATACAGGCGGTTTAAAAAACCAGAATGAAGGTCTTCAGCGCTGAGGTTGGTATAATTGGATAACTCGGATTTCCATTTCCCTTTGTCCATAGCAGAAATTTCTTCTTTGGTGCTATGCTTTGATAACGCGACAGGATGACTAGGGGAGCTGAAACCAAGGCCAGTTATGACAACATCGTCGTCCGTAGTTTTGGCAGGGCTTGGCGGTTATCGGATGCTTTAGCCGGACTCGGCGGATCAACAGTTCGACTTAGTGGATCAGCTGACTCGCTTGTTGGATTATTTTCTACCGGTTCAACAAGCGTGTCGGTTGCTTGAGGTTCCGGATTATCAATAATAGTGTTAGCCTCCGGGTCAATAGGCTCTGGGGTTTTCTCCGGCTCGGTAGCCGGTTCATGGTCGGTTGGCCTATTCAATCTAGCCTTCTTGCTTGGTCTGGCTTTAGCACTAAAAAAGAGCAGACACGAAGATCGATATGACAATATAATACAAGACCAAAAAGTTAAAAGTATGTTATGCTTACTCAGGGACGGTTCTCAGAGGAGGAAGTTGTGTCGCTGACGACTCACCGGACGATGAATGGGAAGTTCCCTGATAATTTGAGTCAGACGGATTAGGAGGATATCGGATGTAACCCGCCTTACGGTAAAGGGTGTCAGGAGTATAAGCAACCTCTGGGCGGCGTTTGCGAACCGGCGAATTTGGTAAACTGGAGGAGGTCACCACTTGGACGCTATGTCGAGTTGTGCGGCAAGCTTCATGCTGCTGTGTCTTTAAAAGAAAGTGCGGGTCCAAATAAGAAAGAGGGCATGAAAATTTTACTTTCCGAATGGCTCGACGGATTCTTGGTACTGGCACAGGATCAGAATCAGAAGAAAGAATAGTTACCTCATCAGCATGGCTGGCTTCCGCTTCATCCTGATAATGATCATTGTCAATAAGGTGTATAAAAAATGAACCAAGAGAGTCAAGTTCTACCTCTGAATCCGGAATATCCAGATCATCATCAATAATGGGCTCGGACGGTTCAACGTTCCTTCTTTTCATAGGCTTTTTTGAAGCCTTGGTCTTAAGCCGAGGATTCTTTACCGGTTTATCTTGTGATTTTTTCTTCCAGAATGGATCATCGGCCTGCATAGACAAATGGTAAGTCATCAAAGGAGAAATTTAACAAAGGATGGATAAAGGCAGAAATACGGTAGATTATACCTTTGGCGGTTTATTGGCAGCATAGAAAGGACTGAGCCCGGTTTTGCTGCATACATCTATTGGCTCATTTAGCATCTTTTTAACAGCTTTGGTGACTTCATCATCAGTCAGCTGGATGTCAATATGGCGTTGCGGGTCTTTCAGATCCCCTGTGTATTCACACATTAAACTGGGCCGCCGGCTTAAAGGTAAAACACTCCATGAAACCCAGCATCGGACAAAATCCACGCCTGTCAGGCCATTTGCAACAAAGGCTCCGAGCTTTGCCAGTTGAGGGGCATATTTTGCTCGCTCCTGGGCGGTCAACCGTTGAGGAAAGGGATGAGCTTGGGTAAGCCGGTGTGGACGGTAACCCGGCAAATGATTTTCATTGGCTGGGGTTGTGTTGCGGCAGTAGAACCAAGTCTGATTCAAGTCCTTAGGATGACTATGAAGCTTGGCATGAGGGAAATCAACATCTCTCCTCTTCTGAATTGAAACCCCGCCTAGTTCAGTATTGGGGCCATCCGTAAACTCAGTATGGCGATTTAGATAAAAGAAATCCCGGAACAGATCAACACTAGGCTCCTCTTGTAGGTACACTTCACAGAATACTTGCCAGTCACAAATATTGGATATGGAGTTTGGACCGATATCTTGGGGATGGATTTGAAAGTCGGCGAGCACGTCACGGAAAAGTTTTGATCCGGGAGGAGTGAAGCCTCGGCTCAGGTGATCAACAAATACAATAACTTCTCTGTCTTGGGGTTCAGGAGGAAATTCTGGACCGGGGACTAGCCAATGGATAGTGTCCTTATTTGCTAAAGCGCCCGTTGCAAGACAACCAGCCAGCTACGCTTCCGTAACCCGGGAAGGAACCCAATTACAAGAACAGAATTGTTTGGCCATTTCTGGTGAAAAGCTGGAAAAAAAGCACGGTATCCAGGTTAAAGTTCATGGTTACAACTTACAAACCGGTGCAATGATGGAAGACGATGATATTTCAAGCATTTGGGTGTACTAAACCGGATTTCAGCATTTAAAGCAGGTTGGCGCGGTTTAATAGAGGGCTAATGGTATATGAAGTTATCAAAGTTTAAAGGATAAACCGCCCACAATGGTATAGAGGCTACAGATTTACAAAAATTTCTAAGTACGGCGCAAACAGAGTTTACAGATCGGTGGTATAAATTTGGATCTGCCACAGTTCTAAAAAGAGGAAATAAATTTAACCTAAAATGGTGGCAGAGGAAGAACACGTTTGTTCGATTGGATCTCATGCAGTAAAAGGTGTTTTTTGAGGTTGGTAAAGGACGCTAGACTATCATCGCCTACTTCTACTATCAGTTGCAAATCAAGTTATGAGATCTAAGAACAGAAAGAAGACGAATAGGGAAGAACACCGACGAACGACGGAACCCTAATGCAGATCTGAGGTTGAAAAGGAAATGAACTTACCGGTGCTGCGGAACAGCGGAGGAGCGTCGTGTTGCTCTAGTTCGATTAGGTTGATGCAGCGGCCTTGGTTGATGCAGATACGAAGGTCGACGGCGGCGGCAGAGCTCGGGTTCTGAGACGTCGCGAGGAAGAAGAAGGAGACGAAGAGAAAGGGGGAAATGGAAAGGACCCTCGGCCGTATTTATAAAGACAAAAGGATAAGGGTCAAGCGCAAGAATCGAGGAGCCTAACAAATGGATATGTGACAGATTTTTCGCCTCGATTGTCGGAGGCTCATTAATGAAGGTGAGGAATATACCATTTAAAATAACAAATGACGTCATGGTGGTTTATTATGATTCTGGATGATGACGTCATGGCGGTTTACAAGATTTATGTGAAGATATGGAAGAAGAAATTTTCTTAAGGTTTTTAAGATTGACATGAACCAGTTCAAATCAATCTGGGGCCTAATGTTGGGGATATTACTACTAGGTGTAAACCGACCAAGGAAGCCGGGTTATCCCCATAATGGATTGTTTATACTTAAAAGCCCATGAAGACAAGGAATAAAGCGGTTTACTACAGAGACTCGAAGGCCCAAGGCCCAAAGGTAGATTAAGGCATGTAGTTATAAACCGCCATGTAGTACATGACTTGTATTGTAAGGTATGACAAAGTAGAGACCGAGCCGGTATGTGTATAAACTGGCATCGAGACTCTGTAAGCCGGCGGGCGTCGACCTGTGTATATAAAGGCACGACCCGACGGTGGTTCAAGGACAAGAAACAACAACTCGAGATCTAGGTAAAGCGATTCCGCTCCTTGATCCTCGAGACCACAGCAATTCCACCACAACTGGATTATATCTAGACACGTAGGCTTTTGCCTTCACCGCAAGGGGCCGAACCAGTCTAAACCCTCGTGTCCTTTGTCCGTTTTAACCCCTTTAAGCTAACCCGTTGCGATGGCTCCACGACTAAGTCCTTTCGCTAGGACATCTGCCGTGACAAACCCACGACATTCGGGATTAGTTTTAGACCTAAATAACTGTTATTTGGTGCCAGCGTTAAGCATGAACATTATATCTAGATCTTGTTTGATGCGGGACGGTTATTTATTTAAATCTGAGAATAATGGTTGTTCTATTTATATGAGTAATATCTTTTATGGTCGTGCACCCTTGAAGAGTGGTCTATTTTTGTTGAATCTCGATAGTAGTGATACACATATTCATAATGTTGAAGCCAAAAGATGCAGAGTTGATAATGATAGTGCAACTTATTTGTGGCACTGCCGTTTGGGTCATATTGGTGTAAAGCGCATGAAGAAACTCCATATTGATGGACTTTTGGAATCACTTGATTATGAATCACTTGGTACTTGCGAACCATGCCTTATGGGCAAGATGACTAAAACGCCGTTCTCCGGAACAATGGAGCGAGCAACAGATTTGTTGGAGATCATACATACTGATGTATGTGGTCCGATGAATGTTGAGGCTCGCGGCGGGTATCGTTATTTTCTCACCTTCACAGATGATTTGAGCAGATATGGGTATATCTACTTAATGAAACATAAGTCTGAAACATTTGAAAAGTTCAAAGAATTTCAGAGTGAAGTGGAAAATCATCATAACATGAAAATAAAGTTTCTACGATTTGATCGTGGAGGAGAATATTTGAGTTACGAGTTTGGTCTACATTTGAAACAATGCGGAATAGTTTCGCAACTCACGCCACCCGGAACACCACAGCGTAATGGTGTGTCCGAACGTCATAATCGTACTTTACTAGATATGGTGCGATCTATGATGTCTCTTACTGATTTACCGCTATCGTTTTGGGTTATGCTTTAGAGACGGTTGCATTCACGTTAAATAGGGCACCATCAAAATCCGTTGAGACGACGCCTTATGAACTGTGGTTTGGCAAGAAACCAAAGTTGTCATTTCTTAAAGTTTGGGCCTGCGATGCTTATGTGAAAAAGCTTCAACCTGATAAGCTCGAACCCAAATAGGAAAAATGTGTCTTCATAGGATACCCAAAGGAAACTGTTGGGTACACCTTCTATCACAGATCCTAAGGCAAGACATTCGTTGCTAAGAATGGATCCTTTCTAGAGAAGGAGTTTCTCTCGAAAGAAGTGAGTGGGAGGAAAGTAGAACTTGATGAGGTAACTGTACCTGCTCCCTTATTGGAAAGTAGTTCATCACAGAAACCGGTTCCTGTGACACCTACACCAATTAGTGAGGAAGCTAATGATATTGATCATGAAACTTCAGATCAAGTTACTACTGAACCTCGTAGGTCAACCAGAGTAAGATCCGCACCAGAGTCGTACGGTAATCCTATTCTGGAGGTCATGTTACTTGACCAAGGCGAACCTACGAACTATGAAGAAGCGATGGTGAGCCCAGATTCCGCAAAATGGCTTGAGGCCATGAAATCTGAGATGGGATCCATGTATGAGAACAAAGTGTGGACTTTGGTTGACTTGCCTGATGATCGGCAAGCCATTGAGAATAAATGGATCTTCAAGAAGAGGACGACGCTGACGGTAATGTTACTGTCTATAAAGCTCGACTTCTTGCGAAAGGTTTTCGACAAGTTCAAGGGATTGACTACGATGAGACTTTCTCACCCGTAGCGATGCTTAAGTCTGTCCGAATCATGTTAGCAATTGCCGCATTTTAAGATTATGAAATTTGGCGAATGGATGTAAAAACTGCATTCCTGAATGGATTTCTGGAAGAAGAGTTGTATATGATGCAACCAGAAGGTTTTGTCGATCCAAAGGGAGCTAACAAAGTGTGCAAGCTCCAGCGATCCATTTATGGACTGGTGCAAGCCTCTCGGAGTTGGAATAAACATTTTGATAGTGTAAGCATATGGTTTTATACAGACTTTTGGAGAAGCCTGTATTTACAAGAAAGTGAGTGGGAGCTCTGTAGCATTTCTGATATTATATGTCGATGACATATTGCTGATTGGAAATGATATAGAATTTCTGGATAGCATAAAAGGATACTTGAATAAGAGTTTTTCAATGAAAGACCTCGGTGAAGCTGCTTACATATTAGGCATCAAGATCTATAGAGATAGATCAAGACGCTTGATAGGACTTTCACAAAGCACATACCTTGACAAAGTTTTGAAGAAGTTCAAAATGCATCAAGCAAAGAAAGGGTTCTTGCCTGTGTTACAAGGTGTGAAGTTGAGTCAGACTCAATGCCCGACCACTGCAGAAGATAGAGAGAAAATGAAAGATGTTCCCTATGCTTCAGCCATGCTCTATCATGTATGCAATGCTGTGTACCAGACCTGATGTCTGTCTTGCTATTAGCCTAGCAGGGAGGTACCAAAGTAATCTAGGAGTGGATCACTGGACAACGGTCAAGAACATCCTGAAATACCTGAAAAGGACTAAAGATATGTTTCTCGTTTATGGAGGTGACAAAGAGCTAGTCGTAAATGGTTACGTCGATGCAAGCTTTGACACTGATCCGGGCGATTCTAAATTGCAAACCGGATACGTGTTTACATTGAACGGTGGAGCTGTCAGTTGGTGCAGTTCTAGACAAAGCGTCGTGGCGGGATCTACGTGTGAAGCGGAGTACATAGCTGCTTCAGAAGCAGCAAATGAAGGATTATGGATGAAGGAGTTCATATCCGATCTAGGTGTCATACCTAGTGCATCGGGTCCAATGAAAATCTTTTGTGACAATACTGGTGCAATTGCCTTGGCAAAGGAATCCAGATTTCACAAGAGGACCAAGCACATCAAGAGACGCTTCAATTCCATCCGGGACCAAGTCCAGGTGGGAGACATAGATATTTGCAAGATACATACGAATCTGAATGTTGCAGACCCGTTGACTAAGCCTCTTCCACGAGCAAAACATGATCAGCACCAAAACTCCATGGGTGTTAGAATCATTACTGTGTAATCTAGATTATTGACTCTAGTGCAAGTGGGAGACTGAAGGAAATATGCCCTAGAGGCAATAATAAAATTATTATTTATTTTCTCATATCATGATAAATGTTTATTATTCGTGCTAGAATTGTATTAACCGGAAACATAATACATGTGTGAATACATAGACAAACATAGTGTCATTAGTATATGCCTCTACTTGACTAGCTCGTTAACGAAGATGGTTGAGTTTCCTAACCATGGACTTGTTGAGTTGGCGTATTTCGAGATTAGGATTTGTCACTCCGATTGTCGGAGAGGTATCTCTGGGCCCTCTAGGTAATGCACATCAATATAAGCCTTGCAAGCAATGTGACTAATGAGTTAGTTGCGTGATGATGCATTACGGAACGAGTAAATAGACTTGCCGGTAATGAGATTAAACTAGGTATTGAGATACCGACGATCGAATCTCGGGCAAGTAACATACCGATGACAAAGGGAACAACGTATGTTGTTATGCGGTTTGACCGATAAAGATCTTCGTAGAATATGTAGGAGCCAATATGAGCATCCAGGTTCCGCTATTGGTTATTGACCGGAGACGTGTCTCGGTCATGTCTACATAGTTCTCGAACCCGTAGGGTCCGCACGCTTAAAGTTTGGTGACGATCGGGTGTTTTGATGTACCGAAGGTAGTTCGGAGTCCCGGATATGATCACGGACATGACGAGGAGTCTCGAAATGGTCGAGACGTAAAGATCGATATATTGGACGACTATATTCGGACACCGGAAGTGTTCCGAGTGGTTTCGGAGAAAAACCGGAGTACCGGGGGGTTACCGGAACCCCCCGGGGAGTTAATTGGGCCTCATGGGCCTTAGTGGGAGAAGAGGAGGGGCGGCCAGGGTAGCCGCGTGCCCCCTCCCCCTATAGTCCGAATTGGACAAGGAGGGGGGGCGGCACCCCCCTTTTTCCTTCTCCTCCTCTCTCCCTTCCTTCCCTCTCCTACTCCAACAAGGAAAAGGAGGAGTCCTACTCTCGGTGGGAGTAGGACTCCCCCCTTGGCGCGCCCTCCTCCTGGCCGGTCGCCTCCCCCCCTTGCTCCCCTAGAACACACAAGTTGATCTGTTGATCTATTCCAGCCGTGTGCGTTGCCCCCCTCCACCATATTCCACCTCGGTCATATCGTAGTGGTGCTTAGGCGAAGCCCTGCGTCGGTAGCAACATCATCACCGTCATCACGCCGTCGTGCTGACGGAACTCTCCCGTGAAGCTCTGCTGGATCGGAGTTCACGGGACCTCATCGAGCTGAACGTGTGCTGAACTCGGAGGTGCCGTACGTTCGGTACTTGGATCGGTCGGATCGTGAAGACGTACGACTACATCAACCACGTTGTACTAACGCTTCCGCTTTCGGTCTACGAGGGTACGTGGACACACTCTCCCCTCTCGTTGCTATGCATCACCATGATCCTGTGTGTGCGTAGAATTTTTTTTGAAATTACTACGTTCCCCAACAGGTTAGAACATGAAAATTGGGATCAATGCTCTTCTACCTGCTTGGGAAGTATATGAAAAAAAAGAAAGCTGGAACGGCGCTCAGAGTCACGGGACACTCCACTATACCAAGCACGCGACTCTATCTCTGATTTCACAATGTTGTGTGAACCTCGACTTCGACCAACGTACCTTGGTGGTGCCATTGATAGGCGATGGAGTGGTACACCGGTGAGACGGTTCTTCCCGCGCCAGCTAGCGGCTCCCGGAACAACTTCAGCACTGCACCATGACGAACAGCGAGAACATAGGGCTGCAACTGCCAATGAAGGGAGCAATGAGTGCAGGATGATCGATGCGTGAGGTTGGGAGGCGGCGACCTACTGATGGCCGGTGCCAGTAGCGAAGAGCCCGATCACGGATGACGGACGCGCCAGGCGGGAGCGGGAGAGTCCAGCGGGGGCAGCGCTGACCGGAGGAGACGGTCGGCGGACAAATCGCATGGGGTGAACGGGTACTGGTAGAGCTCGATCTGGAGCAAAGTCCGGCGGGCGTTCTTGGGACCTTTCCCGCCATTGCGATCTATCACAGGAGACGATCCAGCTCTGGAGCCAATCGAGTCGAGGAGGACGTGAGCAGGGTAACAGACATATGCATCGTGAGAGATCAAGGAAGTCATGCACACGACTTCGGGCAACACCGTGGCCGATCTCGATCGGGAGGAAGACCAAGGACGCCCAACGTGCGTCCTCGGACTCGGCGCTGCTCTTCCTCAATGCGAGGTCTCGGCGTCTCTCCTAGGTATAGGAGAGCACGTGATCCCGGGCATTGTATATATGGGAGGGTTAGGAAGGTTTGACTGGAAGTCCTGATCGTGAGTTTCTTTGTTTTCTTATTTAATTGGTTTTTTAGTAGTAGTACATGACTTTGACACGACATGTACGTTTTATACGTAAAAAAGGGCAGCCAGCCGTTTTGACGGACGGACGGACGAACGTAACATCTTTACTTAATCAAAGCCAATTAAAAAAAGTAAATGACGGTGAACCCGGTGGAGTCAATCCGTGCTTTATTATTACTAGCACAAATGCCCATGCGTTGCAACGGAAGAAAATAAATACCACACATATCTAACTCAATAAGTCATGACATATTCGGCATTATCTAGTAACGGTGTCATACCACCCAAATCTTTCCCATTTGTCTGCAAGTATAGTCCGATCACTGTCCAGAGAAAAGAGAGAGGAAAAAACAAACCGGACCCTCACTTTGTTCTCATATGACCGGACAGTCGCAAATGGGCATGTCCACATCAAATATAAAGAGAATTTGGGGATGTCTGTGTATGTCTGAGAAGCCATTCATGTAGGATATAGTCCACACAAGATTATCTTTTCTCTTTGTTTACCCTCTCTCCATCTACAATTCAAAAACAAAGTAAGAAACATGATTGCATGCATGTACAAATAGAGACTCAATATAAAGACGTGTCCGCAGACGTTTGAGATCGAAATTAGACAATCTAGAGCTAACCATGATAAATAAAAGAATTTAAAAATATATGCTCACTCGGTGGGGTCCAGTTGACGGCACGTACAGTCACGTGTAGTTCAAGCGAGCAACCACGTTCTATTTATCTATCGCCCTATCAAGCGGCTGCCACTTCAAAGCTTATCCCCTCGTAGTGATGTGAGCCGGTGCTGCGAGGTGCATTGCGTACCTGCGAGCCTCGGCGCTGCAAGGTATGTACCTGGGAACCCGAGCTCGCGCGTCCGAGCGCCCCCAACCCCACCGCCAGCTCATCTCACCAGAGAAGCAACACCAGCGGCGCTGCCCCGGTGCCTTCCCTCTCTCCCGCATGGCCTGCCGCCTCCTGTTCCTTCGTCAGGGAAGGACGCGTTCGTGCCTGAGCGCCCAGACGCCAGCTCATCTCGCCGGAGGGAGCACCAGCGCCGCCGCCCTCCGTGCCTTCCTTTCCTCTCCCACCCCCTGCATGGCCCGCCGCCTCGTGTTATCCGGCAGGAACGACGCGGTCGCGCCCGAGCGCCTAGCCGCTAGCTCGTCTCGACGGAGTCCGGCGCATCGCCGGAGGAGCACCAGCGCCGCCGCCGTTGGTGCCTTCCTTTACTCTCCCACCCCTCGCATGGCCCGCCGCGGTCGAGCAGTAGGGCAGCCCGATGACTTGTAAATCATGGTCAGTTGCTTGGGCTTCTTCGCTTCATTCGCTTCCTTTGTGCTGGGTTAATTCTTCTTTGCTTCCTTCTCTTCGGTACCCTTGTTGATCCGGTTTTGCCTGGGCTGAGTTTGGTGGGCTGAGGCCAGATGATGATACATAGCAAAAAGAATATGTGCATTACCAAGGATAATTATTTTTGTATAGATATATGGAGGAGCGTGTGCAAATAAATCAGTACCACCTTAGATAGTTAAAAAAAACTAATATGGGTCAGTAGATCAAAAAACCGGAGAAATGCACCTTACTTTATTAGTAGGCTGACAAAAAGGACCCGTGTATTAAAAATGGAGAATATCATACACCCTAGCCCTGATAATAATGCCTCAAGACCTTCCCTTGTAAATGTACTCCATATGATGATGGCGTAACACCCGCCCATCTGCCGCTACCGCGGTAGCCAACTCCCACATCTTCCTCCTGCTAGTATGACCATCAAGCACAGGGAAGATCTGGGAAAAATTATTGCCATCTCTATGGTCCACGATCTTGTACAAATGCGGCAAAAATTTAGAGTAACATCATGGGGGTATTTACTCTTCTTTCATGAACCCGTATAAATATAAGCCGATAAAAAACAAAACTTAAGTGTCCTAAATTCGTAAGCAAATAGTAGTTGGTAGATCATATACGCACTTATTCTAAATGTGCGAATATAATAGGATGAGTGACAGATACCCTTATACAAATATTGCATTTGCACTTTGGACCTTATGTAGTACTGCCTCATCAAAATATAAAATGTTTTGTCTATATTTAGACAAAATAATCTCTTATACATTATTACAGAGGCAGTATATGGGGCATGAATTGACAATCACTCCATCTTTAGTACTACTATGCATCTTATTCATCTCATCTGTGTTCCTAAAAGTAAATGCATATTAGACCTTTGTATTATAAACTATAAAAAAATAAAGTACACTGAATTTCATGGGAGGTCAATTGCCCGTGCGTTGTAACGGGAGACAAAAAAAGTTACACGCCAGCCAAATAAGTATGACTCAATACACCAAATTATGAGCGTCCTCTATTTTCACACGGTGGCTCACCATGTTTCCACTTATCTTTCTTCCCACCCTCGTTGATGATGTACGCGATGTCCATGTGATCGCAATGCGTTCGACGTGGTAAATCCCAAGTCAATGAGCTTGCCAATGCATGGCACACTTGTCATTGTGCCGCGCAAGAGAGTGTTTAAAACTTTAAAAACAAATTCCATAGACCACAAACTACTCCTAGCGCCTAGACATAAAAAGACTTTCCAAAAACTACCCAAATCCTAGACATGAAAGACTTTTGAATCGACGAACATTTTTTCTAATCGACAAACATTTGTTTTAAAATTTTGGGCACTTTTTAAATGCATGAACATTTGTTTTGTTCAGATGAACATTTTTTGAAATGCATGAATAGTTTTCGAATTCATGAACATTTGTTTTGTTCAGACGAACATTTTTTGAAATGCATGCATAGTTTTTGAATTCATGAACAGTTTTTGAGTTAGCAAACCTTTTTTGTATCAATGAACTTTTTTATAATTGGGGAACAAATTTTGAAAAATTGTGATTTTTTTATAATTTGCGAACAGTTTTGTAAATCACCAAAAAAAATAAAACTGCGGAAAATTTATGATTTCTCGCACATTTTTTGAATTCATAAACATTCTATGATTTCTCGAATATTTTTCTCAAAACTCGCAACCTTTCGTAATTTGAAAATCTCGAATTAATTTAAAGAAGGAAAAACAAAAACAGAAATGAGAAAAGAAAAGAAATGAAAAAATGAAATGAAAAAAAATAGGGGCGTCACGCCCCACGGGCCGGTCCATGAAGCTTCAACCACTGAGCTGCTAGTGCGTCTGTGACATGTGTGGGGTATTAGTCTTTTTAAAGAAGTGTGCACGACGATGACTTTGCAAAAAAAAAACTAATCGTTTTCTTGACTTATGGGTGGCATAGCGGGTAATTTATAGCAACTTTGAGGGTATTTTTTTTACAGACGACCAGAAACCCTATTTGCTTTATTATTACTACTAGTAAAAATGCCCGTGCGTTGCACCGGGAGAAAAAAAAAACATCACACCCCGAAGCATAGCCTATTGCATGAGTAAAATTTAAGCAACGCCATATACTTCTAAAAGGCTAAAACATCAACTACATGTGAGCAGAAACGCAGAGGCAAACTCTTTAGGACTACTATAATCATAGTGATCAGCGACCACTCTTGGCATATATTCTTTTGAAGTGTCCATGTTAAAACGATATGGCACACCATTTATATACAAACTGCTTGTGCGATTCCGAAGTGTGAATGCTTGTATGGCATCTTGGTGCCAAGAAAAAGAGACGACCACTTTTTCTTCTGTTGCTTGATGTATTGTTTGTTTAGATGTAAATTCCAACTTCTGACTAATGGAATTGCTTGAACTGATTGCTGACCAAAATGTGATAGTGGCTCGATGACAAAAGGGTAGTACCATACGGTGCACATTCTTGTGGATTCCTGTATATCTCCCATGAATATTTCTTTGCTTGACTGATTGTTGATATCCATGGCTATGCCAAAAAAGGAAAATTTTAAATTGAGAAATGTGAAAATCATATACTCTACTGTGATATATATGTGCTAAAGAAGCACAAATCTTTTGCTGATCAGGCATGACAACTTTGTACTCCGTAAGTTTGACAGAGAAAGGAGTTTATTACTGTTTTATCTGTGACCATGAATACTGTGAGCGAAATGCGACGCTAAAATAAGTAAATAATATTTGTTTATTCTAGTGAGCATAGAGCAGGAGTGGATCTTACTAAAATAGCATGAGCGATTTATGCTATGGCAGAAAGTAGCTAAAAGAAATACTACTAACGGAAGAATCAAAAATCCAGGAAATGGAGAGATTATACCTGCGAGTGCAGGAAAAAGTGGCAAATTCAAAGAATGTACTTTCATTTAACCAACAGATAAAATGTTTCTGTTCTCGTGAGCAAACGGCTAGAATGAACCTCATTAAAATAGCATGAGTGATTTATCCAAGGGCAAATAGTATCTAAAAGAAATACTACTGACGGAAGAACAAAAAATAACGAAATGGAGATATTATACTTGTGAGTGCACGAAAGATTATTCCAAAGGAAGTACTTTCTTTTAGCCAATCGCTCAAAGCAAAAGATTAGTGCAATGGGTAAAAAGTACACACCTTGACAGAATATCTTGTTCTTGTAAATCATGTGCTCTACAAATTTCCGAAATCTGCTACTGTAATTGTACAAAAATCTTGCCACTGAAATCTGCCAGACTGTCCACATAAGTTCTTCACTTCAGTCATAATCCAATTGATAAAAATAAGAAACTCTGCTAGTTGCATATCTTTTAAAGCAAGAAATTAATTAATAATTACACATCTCTGTAGTCCGTAATTTCATCCGATTGAGTTTCTACACCAGTGTCTACTCATTCACAATATACAGACAAATTTAGATGGCAGAATATTGTAGATCAGAAGAAAATTTTCAGGGTAAATTCCATGTCAACAAAAAGAACAGACATAGAGCAATCATGAGATTTGGAGCCACAAAAGTAGTAAGGAAAAGGAAGAAAAATGAAAAAGAGAAGGACATTTTTACTCGTTTAGTACTCACTGATCCCTGCTAAAGAGAAAGACATGAGACTGGACGGAGAAGTCAACTGAAAAAATTGACGTCAAAAAGAGAGGAGTATATCTTCTAAACTCAAATTATAGCTACAGTAAAACAATGCTCTACTTTCTCTAGCAATGACAAAATTCAGAGATGTACATATTGAGGAGCTGTTCATGTTGGGCAGACGCGAGGCACTGGATGTCGAGGGGTACAGGGGTGTACAGCACCAGCGGCGCTGGGGGTTTGGCCACTGCTGATGAAAGTATGCCGTCTCTGCTCTCAAGCACCACCAGATGGTGGTAAAACTTCAGTAGCAGAGGACACCCGACCGACAACATCTAAAGAAAAACAAATCGTTAATTCACTCTAGTTTATTTTCCACAGGAAAACATAAGCAATAGCATTGCAAAATAAAAGGAATTGTCAAAATTAGTAGCTTCATATGAGAAATCAAATGGGAAGACAAACGGCAGTACTCGGTAATCAAGTGGGCAGGATACACACACAGATCAGATATATTTCAGTGAGAGAATATTCCGATCGCGGTTCATGATTTCCTCTCCGAGCAATTGATACTCACGCTCACTCCAATTCTACTGGCAATTCCGTGAATCAAATATATGCCTTCTTTCATAGCAATGAGCTCTAGAACCTTGACCATCTAAGGGAAGTTATTTTTTTTTCATCAAAGTTATAAACAGACCCAATTTGAATGTACCTCATCAAATGAAAGGTGCATAGATGTTTAACAGCCTCAAGGTATGAAGAATCATAGAATTTAGAAGACGACTATGTATACTATGTATTAATGTCTCATGTCTTCAGAAATCTCTATCTACTTTTCAGTATGAAAATTAGCTACTTCCAGACTTATGTGCTCGACTTGATAACTTATAAACACTCTCGGCCATTAACCTATTTCACGGACTTCAGCACAATACCTGTATAAAATTTATAGAAATTCTGCTCAAAAGATGTTAAGCTAAGTCGGCAATGCATATATTACCCACATCTTATTCTTCGACCAAAAGAAGGTAACAAACTCCTATAAGTATAGATGAAGAATATGTTATGAGCACCATAAAGATAAAAATTATCAAATGACAAGGGAAGCGTAGTTTTGCACAAGTTACCATTCATGCACCTGAAAGATCCACACAAAATAGAGCTAATAAAGAATTGAGTCAGTAATATCACCATCATCTCAAGGTTCTTCCACTATCTTCGTCCTTCCCACCTCCTCGCGAGCAAACCCACTGCCCCGCCCAAATCCATCGCATGTCTTCATCGACCTCACAACCAAAGTACCAATCATCAAAATTCGAATCACCACTCTGGCTGGATGCTATAAATCTCGTTTTCCATTTCAACTGATCTCTACAATGCTATATATCTGTACTAAATAGTGAGGAGACACTACAACAATCGCAATCAATTCAAAGTCACAAACAGAAAAGGGGTATGCAGCAGCTAGACCATTCACCAATTGTAGTAACTGCTTCATCTTAAAGGCGACACAACTTCAACAGAATAGCAAGCAAGCAACCAGAAGCAAAAATCTGAAGCAACAGAAAAGCTAAAAGTCAAACAGCACTCACCGACAGCAACTGGAGCTCTGCGAGGCCCTCGCCAGCGCCATCGGAGACCACCAGCTCGAACGGCCCTGCCATGTTCAGGTCCGTGACGCCGGAGCCGAACGCCAGGGCGTCATCGCCGGCGACGAAGTGGACCCCGTCGGGCCCGACCACCTCCTCCACCGTGGGGGCGTCAGAGCGGCTCCAATCGACGGCCCCATCAGAGGCCCGCGCCAGTGCGACCGCGACGCCCCTCGCGTGGGCGCGGAACACGTAGCACTGCACGGCGCCAACGAGCGCACCCTCGGCGTCGAGTGGCCAGACTTGGACCTCGGCGTCGGGGTCCCAGCCGTACTTGTCGGCGACGGCGCCGACGACATCGTCGAAGAAGGTGGGATACGGGGCGGGCGTAGGCGTGGGAGGAGGCGTTGGAGGTGGCCGCGAACGGGGACAGCGAGGCAGCACTTGCGGGGGCGGGGAAGGGGAAGAGCAGCGTGAGGAGCGGGAGGAGGACCAGCTCGAACGACCCTACCATGTTAAGGTCCTTGACGCCGGAGCCGAACGCCAGGGCGCCGTCGCCGGCGACGAAGTCGACCCCGTCGGGCCCGATCATCTGGTCGGTTGGGGATGACGGCCTGGAGAAGTGGAGATTGGGGCAGGTGGAGACCGAGCGTGGTGAAGCAGCCTCCGGGTCCTGTGAACAAGCGAATCGTTTTTTTACTTTACTAACTTAAATCTGGAGCTCGGGTTAATTATCCAAAACTTCAGGGGGCGTTGTACAAAACCGGCGCGACAGTGAACCCGACAAAGTCAATAATACGCTTGTTCCCGTAAATTTACGCTTTCACGGATTTTTTTAATAAATTAACCGATATTGTCGTGGAATTGTCACGGCAGATGTCCTCGAGCTAGGACTTAGTCGTGGAGCCATCGCAACTAGGAAGCTTGAAGGGGTTATGTGGGACAAGGAACACGAGGGTTTATACTGGTTCGGCCCCTTACGGTGAAGGTAAAAGCCTACGTCCAGTTGGGGTGGTATTGATTAGGGTTACGATCACCAGGGAGCTAAACTGCTATGCCCGGCTCTCGACGAGATTGTTGTTGTCCCTAAACCGCTGCCGGGTCGTCCCTTTATATAGGGAGGCTGACGCCCAGCAGCCCTTAGAGTCCCGGCCGGCTCATAAGAGTGTCCGGCTCGGACTCTCAATCATACTTGCCTTACACTACAAGTTCTACCATAATAATGATTGTAACTATGGGCCTTAAGCCGTATCCGGGTCTTAGCCCATCTCTGGCCCATCGTCTTCAAGCTTGGCTCCGGGCTTCTGGCAACGACCATACGAGTAACCCGGCCCCTCCTGGCGGGTGACTCTAAGGTCTATATCCTCAACATTAGGCCCCAGATTGATTTGAGCCGGCTCATGTCAATCTTCAACGCTTCTGACAGAAAAAATCTCCGGCTTACCATTCATGTGAAAGCCATAACCCGGAGTGACGTCATCCTCTGGACTCCGGATAATCCGCCGTGACGTCATCCTCCATTAAGTCCGTTTTTTACTCCACCAGATCCGCAACGGATCTTTGCTTTTACTGTCATTCCGAAAATCGAGGCGTCGTGGGGGGAGATAACCACGCCGTGGTCTCCTTGAATCTCGCGCCCACTTATGACCTTGCCTTATAAATAGGCCGGCCCGACGGGCTCCTCTCACGCTCTCTTCTTCCTCCTCGCGCCGCTGCCTTTCTCACTGAGCTCGCACTCCGCCGCCGTCGTCTCGCCTCCGGTCTTCGTCAACCTTGGCCGCTGCATCACCCTGACTCGGACCAGATAAACGGCGGCGACTCCCGCACCTCTTCAGCTCCGGTAAGTTATCACCACCCCGTAGAGTAGATCTGCAGTAGGGTTCGCCGTGTTCTTCGTGTTCATCGCCGTTGCCACAAGCTTCGGTAGTTCTTCGTAGTCACTGCCCTTGTTTGATCCTTAGCCTTGTATAGAACTAGTGCGGCAGTTGTTTAGGCCTCATTTCAAATGCCAGTAGATCTCTTTCCACTGTATAGATGCTTCGTTCGAGCTCAAGAACATCCGCTCGTCTGTTTCTAGGTCTAGAAAATTTTCATTTCACCCGACTATTTTGATCCAAAAAAGTTACTGCAATATGTGAAACCTGTTTTACCACACTTAGTAAAAACTGCAACCATTGAATCTTGGCGGCTTATAATTCTGGTTTAAAGAAACCACGCGCTATAGAATCCTCCGGTTTAAAGAAAACCATGCTTCGTAGATTCCTCCGGCTTAACTGTGATAAGGCCGTAGATAATCAACTTACTCTGAATGCCCCTGCGGCTTAAATAACCCACTGTACCTGAGTATATATCATTAGTCCCCTTCGTAAGCCGCCACCTTAGCTTGGAACTGTAGATCTTCGGCTTATAATTAACCCGGACATTTTCCTTTTTGTCATAGACCACCAACTTTCACCATGCCTCCCAAGGCTCCCATCACTTGCAACTGGATGAGGTCCAACGTCACCAATGAGACCCTAGCCAATTTTGTTAAGTCCGGATATTTACCTAAGAAGGAAATCATGTCATACCGTGCCCCTGACCCGGCAGAAGAGAGCACACAGCCAAGGGATGGGGAGGTAGTGATCTTCGCAGATCATATGAGCCGGGGCTTCGCACCGCCTGGCTCAAAAAATTTCAGGGATGTGCTCAACTTCTTCGACTTGCGGCCTCAAGATATAGGACCCAACTCCGTATCCAACATCTACAATTTCCAAGTCTTTTGCGAAGTGTATCTTGGAGAAGAGCCTAGTCTGCTGCTCTTCAGAGAGCTGTTTTACTTAAACCGCCAGAATGAGTGTGCCAATGGGCCGAGTCTGGAGTTAGGTGGCATTTCCATCCAGCGGCGTAGGGATTGTCTGTTCCCTTATGCAGAGCCACCGAGCCACCCCAAGGACTGGAACATGACTTGGTTCTACTGCCAAGATACATCCCCGGCTAACGAAAGCCCGCTGCCCGGCTTTCGCCCAACACGTCTAGAGCCGACTCACCCACTGTCGGACAAGCTGACTCCAGCGGAGCGCCAGCCTCTGCTTCCTACCATCAATAAAATCAAGGCCCTCCTGGGCAACGGTCTGAACGGAATCGACCTGGTCCGGGTCTGGATCTCATGGCGGGTGATCCCATTGAGCCGCCGCCCCGGCTTAATGTGTGAGTACACCGGGCGAAAGGATGACCCTCAGAGGCACAGCCGCAATGATCTTCCAGAAGACGTTGCAGAGGAGGAGACCAAGGCTCTTTTAAACGAGAGCCTGGCAGACTGTGGAAGGACCGGGTTAGCCCCCTTCTGCAAGACCAATCCAGCCCCAGCGGTAAGCCGCTGACTTTAACTCTTTATCTTCATCTGCATATAACCTTCATCTGAACCTGTTTTAAGAATTCCTCATTGTATTTTTCAGGCTGATGATAAGTTCTGGCGGGTCAAGTATGACCATGAGGCGGCCAAGAAGGCCAGGAAGGCGAAGAAAGCCGCCAAGAAAGCCGCCCCTCGCAAAAAAGGAAGCAGGCCTACTGCTTCGGAGCTGATGCAATTAAGCGACACCTCCGAGTCAGAGGTAACCCTTAAGCCTTTAAACTCTTGCTGTATTTGTTGTTTGTTGCTGTCCGCCTTATCCACACTTGCTCATTAACAGGATGACACCGGCGCCAGTAACCCGGTGGTTGAAGAGGTAATGTCACTTTCCTCCGACTCGGAGCCCTTGCCACAGCTGAAAGTCCGAAGGGTAACCCGGAAAGTAAGCTTTTCACATCCTTTAGCTCATCAAGACCCTCAATTTCTTTTGAAGCGACAGGTTCACGAAAGCCGGCGTCACACCCGGACCAGCAAGGACACCGACCTCTCCGCCGGGTTACCCGACGCAACAAGGAAGCGCCGAACCGAGGTTTTTTCCCACTTGTACCCTTTTCACCCGTTGGCGGGTGTTATCCGTCAGCCACTCAACTCTTCTGACTCCAATTATCAGGAGACCTCCCCCTCTTCGGGTGACTCCATGCAGTCAAATCTGCCGGCTTTCAAGACCGCGCCCGGGTAACAACAATCATCTCCTGTTGTTCTGATCTTTACTCATATGCTTTGTACTAACCTTTGTTGTTCTTTCAGTGCCCAAGCAAAGCTCACCAAGAGGGTGAAGAAAACCAAGTCGGCCGGAGTGCTGGATTTGCCTGAGCCGGCGGTGACAGTCCAAGAACCGCCAGCTGCCTCCGCCCCCGAAGCCGCCACTCCAATGGACACGGCACCTGAAGCCACTGCCCCAACTACCAAGGCAACGACCGAAGCTTCAGTTAACCCGGAGGCCTCCGGCTCAGCTCCACCAGCAGACGACCCGGACGTGGTAATCACCCGGACGGAGTTCGTTGAGCCGGGGAGACCGACCGTGCTGGCCAAATGCTCCGCGAAGGGGGAGTTGCTGCAGCCCCACCGGGTGAACCTGGACCTCTCCGACTACACCAACTTGAGCATTGGAGAGCTCGTCTCTGGCTACATCAGCCAGGTGCACAAGAGCCGGGACGCGGAGGTCGCCATGGTAAACCAGATCCAACAAAAATCTGAGGTATCCTTCTGCTATCTTTCTACTTACTGCAATAGTTACCTTTGCCATGCTAGCCCCCAAGTCGACGACTTATGATTTGAATATGTTGTAGACTTAGGTTCCGGCTTACTCAATTGAGCCGGCAGTATGTAGATAGATACGTTCAATATGCATTAGCCCCCAAGTGCCATGTGTCTTTGCTTGGAAAGCGCTTGGGACTTATATAATGACTGTTAATAACCCGGAAATTTATTCAGGCTTTTGGCAAGAAGCTAGAGTCGGACCTTGCGGATCTCAAGAGCCGGCTGAAGACGCAGGAGATGGAGACCCGAAAGGCAAACGCCAAGTTTGTCTCCAGCATCGCCGCTCAAGGAAAGCTGAAGACAGAATTTGATGCTGAGCGGAAGGCCTGGGCTGAAGAGAAGGCCGCACTGGTGACCCGGGCAGAACAGGCGGAGAAGACTCTCTCTGAGAAGACCGCCGAGCTCACTGGCCTAAAGCGCCAGGTTTCCTAAATGGTGGCCGCCATCTTCGGTAAGTCGCCTCACCGACTTTCATCAATGTCAGAATGTTTATGTCTCAGTATTCATCCTTGCCGCCGGCTTATCTGATTCTGTTAAACAGGCCCCAGAAGTGCCAACCTCAACCAGAGCGTGGTCACCAAGCTCAAGGCCGTGTATACCCTGGTGGAACAGCTCTACACCGGGTCACAGCGTGCCTTAGCTGTGGTGGCCCTATCCAACGAGGTGCCAACTCATCTGGCCGAAGTCCTGCGCCGGCTCGCCGTTCTGCCTCAGCGGATCCAAGAGCTGCGACGGGCCTCCGCGAGAGCCGGAGCAATCGCCGCGCTGAGCCGGGCCAAGGCATTCCTGCCGGAGCTAGACCCGGCAGACATCGCCCTGGGTTATCCAAGCCTGAAGGAAGACGGCTCAGCTTTTGATCAGAAGGACTTCGCGGCGTGCGTGAAGGCTGTACGCCCGGTGGCCACCCTCATCGGGAATGACACAGATCTGACCAAGTACCAGCCGGGTTATGACGCGGAGAATCAGAGGATTCCAACCCCTCGCTATGAAGCCCTCAACCTGATCCCGCCGGCTCGTCAGCACACCTTCGCCCCAGAGATCGACCCGGCCGGGTTAATTGACGAGGAAGCCCAGTTCGAGGCTCTCAGCGGCATCGACTGGAAGTCATCAACCTTCCAAGTCTTGGGATCAGCCGGAGGAGAGGACAGGAACGAGCCGGAGACTTCCACTCAGCGGGCATCGTAACTCGGCTGTCGGTTTACCAAACAATGCTCCACCCTTGTTAGATTTGATGAGTTTTTGTAATAGAGTAGGTGCAACAGTTCATCTCTGCCGTGCCATCGTGCACGTATTGAATGCGAAAGTCCTTTGAAATTGTCTCTTTGATGTTTCTCCGGGTCATAATCATCCCTTCGTTTTTCTCAACCTTAAAGAGGTGCCTTTAAGTATCCTGCATAGAAAGGTAAATCACAAGTCTCGAGGCGGCTTACCGCCCTGAGAATCAGGTGTTTTGGATAGATAACCCGGAATATGAATCAAAAAAGACTGGTCCTCAATTATATCCTTAACACAGCCGTAATAATGCACTTAGCAGTCTGTGAGCATACTTCCGGTTTAGATAACCCGTGTAACAAGGTTGGTATCTTAACTCCGACTTACCTGTCGTAATGACACCCATGGCGTTCAAAAGTTAAGCCGGTAAAGTGAGACCCGGCCGTACACACCTTGACATAATCAGAGTAAGCTTGTGATAAAGCAGAGGAACTTTAGGGGCTTCCGGTTCGAATACGACCAGAGACCCGGCCCAAAGGGGTTAAGCCATGATTCGGATACGATCATATAGCCCCCAGTGGGTGTGGCGATGCCAATCAAGAGGGTACCGACAGCTATGTTCTCTTTGGTTCGAATACGACCCATGTTTGAACAGGAAGCCCCCAAGTGATTTCAAGAATTGTTTAACGACGCTGATTCGAATACGATCCACGTCGGTTCTCAGAGGGGTTAAACTATGATTCAAATATGACCAAAGATAACCTCCCAATGAGCTCGGCACTTTGCCAATCAAATGGGTATCGACAGCTATGTTCTCTTTGGTTCGAATACGACCCATGTTTGAACAGGAAGCCCCCAAGTGACTTTACTGCTTACGGCTACGATTCGAATACGATCATAAGCCGGATCCTCCTTTAAGCCATCATGTAATCTTGTAATAAAAACAACACGTGCATATTTGGAGGAGAAAATAGGACAGAGGTCCTGCTTTATTGCTTCATCATAATATATACATGTCTGAGAGAAATATGTACACCACGAGAGCCGGTGGCTCAAGCGTAGTAAGGCCGAAGCTGAGCTATGTTCCACGGCCGACGGGTCTCCTCCTCCGACTTACGTGAATCTTTGTGCTCCCGAATGTCAATGAGGTAATATGACCCGTTGTGCAAGTTCTTGCTGACCACAAAGGGCCCTTCCCAAGGCGGGGATAACTTGTGTGCATCTGTTTGATCCTGGATGAGCCGGAGCACAAGGTCGCCTTCCTGGAAGACCCGGGATTTGACCCGGCGGCTATGATAACGGCGCAGGTCTTGTTGGTAAATCGCTGAACGGGCTGCTGCCACATCACGCTGTTCGTCCAACAAGTCAAGAGCATCTTGGCGCGCCTGTTCATTATCCGTCTCAACATAAGCCGCCACGCGAGGTGAGTCGTGACGGATGTCACTGGGGAGGACTGCTTCTGCTCCATAAACCATGAAGAAAGGCGTGAAGCCTGTAGACCTGTTAGGAGTAGTGTTGATGCTCCATAAGACGGAGGGCAACTCCTCCACCCAACAACCCGGCGTCCGTTGCAAAGGGACCAAAAGCCGGGGCTTGATGCCCTTCAGAATCTCCTGGTTAGCTCTCTCAGCTTGACCATTGGATTGAGGATGAGCCACTGAGGAAACATCAAGTCGGATATGCTCTCGTTGACAAAACTCTTCCATGGCGCCTTTGGAGAGATTGGTGCCATTGTCAGTTATAATGCTGTGCGGAAAGCCAAAGCGGAAAATCACCTTTTTCATAAATTGAACCGCCGTGGCTGCATCGCACTTGCTAACTGGCTCAGCTTCCACCCACTTTGTGAATTTATCAACTGCCACCAAGAGGTGGGTCTTCTTATCCTTGGACCTTTTAAAAGGCCCAACCATATCAAGCCCCCAGACCGCAAAGGGCCAAGTGATTGGGATCATCCTCAGCTCCTGAGCCGGCACATGAGCCCGTCGTGAGAACCTCTGGCAACCATCACATTTACTGACCAAGTCCTCTGCATCAGCATGAGCCGTCAACCAATAAAAACCATGACGGAAAGCCTTGGCCACAAGGGACTTTGAGCCGGCATGATGGCCACAATCCCCTTCATGGATCTCACGCAAGATCTCTTGACCTTCCTCAGGGGAGACACAACGCTGAAATGCTCCTGTAACACTGCGATGATGCAACTCGCCATCGATAACGATCATTGACTTAGCCCGCCGGGTTATTTGCCTGGCCAAAGTTTCATCCTCAGGCAACTCTCCCCGGGTTATATAAGCCAGATATGGCATTGTCCAGTCTGGTATGACATGAAGAGCCGCCACCAGTCGTGCCTCCGGGTCAGGGATAGCCAAGTCTTCCTCTGTAGGCAACTTAACCGAAGGGTTATACAGGACGTCCAGAAAAGTGTTAGGCGGCACCGGCTTTCGCTGAGAGCCCAGCCGGCTTAGAGCATCAGCCGCCTCGTTCTTCCTGCGATCAATGTGCTCCACTTGGTAGCCCTGAAAGTGCCCAGCAATTGCATCAACCTCGCGGCGATAAGCCGCCATGAGAGGATCTTTAGAATCCCACTTGCCTGATACTTGTTGAGCCACCAAGTCTGAGTCACCAAAGCACCTTACCCGGCTCAAGCTCATCTCCTTAGCCATCTGAAGACCGTGGAGCAAGGCCTCGTACTCAGCCGCATTGTTAGTGCAAGGAAACATCAACTGTAGCACATAATGGAACTTGTCACCTTTAGGGGACGCCAATACAACGCCAGCCCCTGAGCCCTCCAACTGCCTGGACCCATCGAAGTGAATGGTCCAATATGTGTTATCCGGCTTTTGTTCAGGCACTTGTGACTCTGTCCAATCATTGATGAAATCCACCAAGGCCTGAGATTTAACCGCAGTGCGTGGCACATATTTGAGACCATGAGGACCAAGTTCTATAGCCCACTTAGCAATTCTCCCCGTGGCCTCTCTGTTTTGGATGATATCACCAAGGGGGGCAGAGCTGACCACAGTGATGGGATGACCTTGAAAGTAATGCTTAAGTTTCCGGCTCGCCATGAACACACCATATACAAGCTTCTGCCAATGCGGGTACCGCTGCTTGGACTCAATGAGCACTTCGCTGACATAATAAACCGGCCGCTGAACCGGATGCTCCTTACCCTCCTCCTTGCGCTCCACCACAATGGCCACACTGACGGCTCGTGCGTTTGCCGCCACATACAGCAGTAAGGGATCTTTATCAACCGGAGCAGCAAGGACTGGGGGCTCTGCCAGCTGCTTCTTCAAGTCCTCAAAAGCGGTATTAGCTGCATCATTCCAGACGAAGTTATCAGTTTTCTTCATCAACTGATACAAGGGCATGGCCTTCTCACCCAAACGGCTTATGAACCGGCTTAAAGCAGCAATTCGACCCGCCAAGCGCTGAACGTCATTTATACATGCCGGCTTAGCTAGGGAGGTGATGGCCTTGATCTTCTCCGGGTTAGCCTCAATGCCTCTGTCAGAAACCAAGAAGCCCAAGAGTTTGCCTGCAGGAACACCAAAAACACACTTGGCCGGGTTAAGCATCATCTTATAGACCCGGAGATTATCAAAGGTTTCCCTCAAATCATCTATCAGAGTTTCCTCTTTGATGGACTTAACCACAATATCGTCCACGTAAGCATGAACATTGCGCCCGATCTGTTTATGAAGACAGTTCTGTACACAACACTGGTAAGTCGCCTGCGCACACTTGAGTCCGAAGGGCATAGACACATAGCAGAAGGCTCCAAAGGGAGTGATGAATGCCGTCTTCTCCTGGTCCTTAACTGCCATCTTAATCTGATGATAACCGGAATAAGCATCCAAGAAACTTAAACGTGCACAACCTGCCGTAGCATCAATGATTTGATCAATACGGGGGAGGGCAAAAGGATCAGCCGGACACGCCTTATTCAAGTCCGTGTAGTCCACACACATCCGCCAGGTGCCGTTCTTCTTGAGCACGAGCACCGGATTAGCCAACCACTCTGGGTGAAAAACTTCAACGATAAACCCGGCCGCCAAGAGCCGGGCTACTTCTTCACCAATAGCTTTTCGCCTCTCTTCATTAAACCGCCGAAGGAACTGTCTAACCGGCTTAAATTTCGGATCAACATTGAGAGTATGCTCAGCGAGTTCTCTAGGTACACCTGGCATGTCAGAGGGTTTCCATGCGAAGATGTCCCTATTCTCACGGATGAACTCGATGAGCGCGCTTTCCTATTTTGGATCCAGATTGGCACTGATGCTAAACTGCTGAGATGAATCTCCTGGAACAAAATCAACAAGCTTAGTTTCATCAGCCGACTTAAATTTCATCGCTGGCTCATTCTCCGTCGTCGGCTTTTTCAGAGATATCTGTTGGGTCAACATTGTCCTTATAAAACTTCAACTCCTCTGTAGCACAGACAGATTCTGCATAAGCCGCATCGCCTTCCTCACACTCCAGAGCTACTTTCCGGCTGCCATGAACCGTAATAGTCCCATTGTGACCCGGCATCTTGAGCTGTAAGTACACATAACATGGCCGTGCCATGAACTTGGCGTAAGCCGGTCGTCCAAATATAGCATGGTATGGACTTCTTATCTTGACCACCTCAAAGGTCAATTTCTCCACCCTGTAGTTGTTCTCATCACCAAAAGCCACTTCCAATTCGATCTTGCCGACTGGATAAGCCGACTTACCAGGTACCACACCATGGAAGATAGTGTTTGACTGGCTGAGGTTCTTATCAACCAACCCCATACGGCGAAAAGTCTCATAATAGAGGATGTTGATGCTGCTGCCTCCATCCATGAGCACCTTTGTGAACTTATATCCTCCCACTTGAGGAGCCACCACTAGGGCCAAGTGGCCCGGGTTATCCACCCGGGGAGGGTGATCCTCCCTACTCCACACTATAGGCTGCTCAGACCACCTCAAGTAGCGTGGGACCGCCGGCTCAACAGCATTCACAGCCCTCTTGTGAAGCTTCTGATCCCGCTTGCACAAACTAGTGGTAAATACATGATACTGTTCACCGCTAAGCTGCTTCGGATTGGTCTGATAACCCCCCTGCTGCTGTTGATGACCCTGGCTAGACTGTTGATTAAAGCCCCCTTGACCGTTCTGAGGACCAGAATTTGAGCCGCCCCCCGGGCCATGAAAGCCGCCGGCGCCTGAGTCGCCGCCCGGGCCATTGTAGTTTTTAAAGGCTTTCATAATTGCACAATCCTTCCATAGATGAGTCGCTGGCTTCTCTCTAGAGCCATGCCTTGGACAAGGTTCATTCAATAGCTGCTCCAGCGTCGGACCTGACCCGCCGCCGCGGGGAGGGGGTCTCCCCTTGCGTCGCTGGTTATTGCCTTGCGCACTGGCGTTGGCCACAAACTCTAGGCTGCCATCTGCCTTGCGCTTGCCTCCTCCTTGGTTCCCCGGGTTAAACTGAGGACCCTTGCCGTTCTTCTTTCCCTTCCCTGTCCTTTCATCATCTGAAGGGGGATCCTTGGTACCATCAGAATCGGCGTACTTGACAAGAGCCGCCATTAGTGTGCCCATGTCACTGAAGTCGCGCTTAAGCCGCTCGAGTTTCATCTTCAGGGGCACGAAGCGACAATTCTGTTCCAACATTAAAACTGCAGAGCCGACATCCATCTTATCTGATGAATGTATGATCTCCTTGACCCGGCGAACCCAATGAGTCGTGGATTCACCCTCCTGCTGCTTACAGTTAGTCAAATCCACAATTGACATAGACTGCCTACAGGTATCCTTGAAGTTTTGGATGAACCGGGCTTTCAGCTCCGCCCAAGATCCGATGGAGTTCGGTGGTAGCCCTTTCAACCAAGTGCGGGCAGTCCCATCCAACATCATGGTGAAGTACTTAGCCATGGCCGCCTCACTGACCTCCAGTAGCTCCATGGCCATCTCATAACTCTCGATCCAGGCTGCAGGCTGTAAGTCTGCTGTGTAATTAGGCACCTTCCTAGGGCCTTTGAAGTCCTTGGGCAGACGCTCATTGCGGATAGCCGGTACTAAACAAGGGACACCCCCGGTCCTGGTAGGGATGCCCACGTCGACGGAAGTCGTCGGATAAGCCGGGGGGGTCTGGTAAGCCGTCAATTGAGGCACTTGCTCTGCCTCCTGCCGCGCTTTGTCCTGGCCTGCCGCGTAAAAGGCTCCATTATAAGCCGGGCCATGGCCAGGAGGCGGGTCATGGCGTCGGACGTTACTTGAGCCGGTCGCTGAGACCATGTGCCTGCTGTAACTCGGGCTCTGGCCTGGGCGAGGGGTCGAGTGGATCCTGTCCCGGCTGTAGGAATACGCCTCTTGCTGCGCCAGTGCTGTCTGAAGGAGTTCCCTAACCCGGCGGGTTTCAATAGCCGTCGGAGAGTCGCCGTCAACTGGGAGAGCCGCCAGCCGTGCTGCCGCAGCGACCATGTTCTCCAGCGGGTTATTATAATGACCCGGGGGTATTGGCACGTACTGAGGCGGGGCAGGGGGCACCTGGGGAGGTCCCATCACCTGTGGCTGAACAGGGGTTCCGGACCCGGGCACTATGACCCCTGGCGGGTTACTAGACCCTGCACCTGGCGTGTTGAAGAGGTTGCGTGGATCGTAAACCGGAGGGAGTCGAGATTGGGCCTTTTGATGCCTCCTTCTCAGGACCTCATTGGCCGCGTTCTGATCCATCGTGAGTTGGAAGGACTGCGCCTGAATCAGCTGAGTCTGGGCATTGAGAGCCGCCCGCTCCGCAGCCAGCCTGATCCCTTCCGCTGCAAGATCCTCCTTAGCTTTTATCAGATCCAATTTTAACTGTGCCACCTCCGCATCATGCTGAGCTTGATCCGCCGGGTCAACCGTGGCGGTTAACAGGGCCGTCATCTTGTCCGTGAGATCCATTAGCACCTGAGCCGGAGAAGGCACCGGGTTTCCCGCTCCAGCAGCGGGGTTCTGAACAGGCTGTGCACCGGCCATAAAGACTCCAACCTGACTCGGCGGCTCAAACGGGTCCGGAATACTGTCACCATCAGAACATCCCGTGAGCCTGCCATCTTGAAGTTGGTACAGCGAGTTTGACTCATCGATGGCCGACTCGCCGTCAGAGCCGGCGGCCGCCTCATCACCAGACCCAGATGGATCAGAGGGCCTTCCATGGATGCATCCCACAAAAGCGCGCCTTAAGGCAGGCCGGGCCCGGGCGGGTCGTGCGCGCTGAGCCGTTTTGATGAGATCAGCGCAGAGATCCGGCTCAGGGCCCGGCTCACCAATCTTGCCGATGAAAACATGAATTCCGCCGAAGGGGACCCGGTACCCGTACTCAATTGAGCCGGCGTCGGGACCCCAGTCTGCATCGTCGATGTAGAGCTTGCCGCGACGACTCTTGGTCATCCGGCCCACAGCGTATCCCTTGAGCCCTTCGAAGCTGCCCTTCAAGAACTCAAATCCACCGTGCACCTGCCCCACGGTGGGCGCCAACTGTCGTGGAATTGTCACGGCAGATGTCCTCGAGCTAGGACTTAGTCGTGGAGCCATCGCAACTAGGAAGCTTGAAGGGGTTATGTGGGACAAGGAACACGAGGGTTTATACTGGTTCGGCCCCTTACGGTGAAGGTAAAAGCCTACGTCCAGTTGGGGTGGTATTGATTAGGGTTACAATCACCAGGGAGCTAAAACTGCTATGCCCGGCTCTCCACGAGATTGTTGTTGTCCCTAAACCGCTGCCGGGTCGTCCCTTTATATAGGGAGGCGGACGCCCAACAGCCCTTAGAGTCCCGGCCGGCTCATAAGAGTGTCCGGCTCGGACTCTCAATCATACCTGCCTTACACTACAAGTTCTACCATAATAATGATTATAACTATGGGCCTTAAGCCGTATCCGGGTCTTAGCCCATCTCTGGCCCATCGTCTTCAAGCTTGTCTCCGGGCTTCTGGCAACGACCATACGAGTAACCCGGCCCCTCCTGGCGGGTGACTCTAAGGTCTATATCCTCAACAGATATGGTACTAACGAAACAGTTTGGAACAACATCGCACGTTATTTTTCAGGTCGTCCTCACACCTAATCTTCTATTGGGCTGCAGTGCGCATTATTGCTATTGGGCCTACCGTAGCTCAACCGGAGACAGGGGAAGACTCGCCCTGAGGCCGTGACGTTTCATCGCCTGTAGTTGAAAAACTGCTGCCCCTCTCTCTCAAACCTAAAAAAAAAAATATGTGATCTCAATAAAAAAATATGCTGCCCCTCTCTCGCACGAGAAAACGAGACACACCGACGCGAGGGTTCCCCGGCCGCTGCGCCCCATCCCTCCGCTCCAGGCAACCCTCGGTCGTCGGCTCGCAGGAGCACGACAGCAGCCAATGGATGCCCTGGTTGTGTGTGATGGATGCAGTTCTCACGTTCAAGCTAGGGTTGGAGCCGCCGGCTCTTCATCCTGCCCGCCGGCGGCGAGTCTTCCCGTCCCGCACTACCGCCTCCCCCATTATCACAGGTACCTCCACCCCTTCCTCTTTCCCCCTCTTCTCTCCTCTCCCTTCTCCCTCCTCCATCTCTGTTCCCTTCCCCCTCCCACCACAGTTATCTGTTCATGTTGTTAGCACCTGAAGAAGTTGGTGGCATGGTGAAGCCCCTGAGCAAAAGTTGCTGGAGTCTTTGAAGGAGTTGGAGAACTCTCTAGCGATGCAAGTTCGTCTTAAACCTGAGTCCGGATCCAATTTCGTGGGAAGCATATATTCCATGAATTTTCCATTAGATTCAGTGGACAGGTAATGTCCTCAATGACACTTGCACACCCTAAACCCTAAAAGAAACAACTAGATGCCTTGGGTAATTTTGGCGCCTTGGTTAGTTGGTTTACATGTGAATTCACACGTTTAAAGGGCATGTGATGATTAACTTTATAAGTATTTATCCACGTTCTAAAGGAATTAAATAGGATGCAGTAGTGCAGACATTCAAAGGAGGTGAGAAGTGTACGTATGCTTTATGTTAGTTACATGCACAGAGCAGCATATCAATATAGAAGTGTCATTCAGACAGAGCTCTTTGAATATAATAAGACAAAAGATCAGTTGCCTGATTTTTTTATAAGTAGATTCTTCTATATGTTCAGTTACATGATTTTTAATTTGATCATCTTCTTTGAACAATTTTTGTGCTGACTATGATATTTCTTTTGATTGTAGGTTCATCTGGGTCATCCTTAATTTACTCCTTACATAATAACTATGAAACCTAATGAGGTACTTCTGAAAAATGCTCCCTCCTCTCTGATGTCTACTTGGTTACACAATTTTATGCCTGTGTGGTTTGGTTGTTCCTAATTGCTTTCGGACATTATTATTTGTGTGATCAGCATTGAGTAGATTGCCTGCAGCAAGATAACTTGAGTTTTTTTACTTAAGTAAATGATACATAAATAGCTCTAAGTTAACATAATGTTTGTCTTATCTTTATCTTGCAGCAAATTGATATATGGGATTTGGGAGTAAATAGCTACATCATCGTTAAGTGATATCCCTTGTACATTTTGAAACAACCAGAATTTACATCAATATATTACTTTGAGTGTCGGAGTTATTTGCCATGGGTAGCCTCATCTGCCCCCCATGGCATTTCAAGACATCAGGGCCGACTGCGCCCCTCAAGTCTCAAAGCCTGGCCACTGCCTTCTCGTGGCCGCTGGCCCCATCGACCGGCTGCCAGAAGGCGGAGAGTCCCAGGAGACGGCCATGAAGCGGGCCGCCTCCTAGCAGATGGCCTCCAGAGAGGCTGGCTCCTAGCAGGCGGCCCCAAGCACCCTCAAAGTCTGCACCCCCATAAAGACGATGAGACGGGGCGTGGCAACAGTGAAGCCTGCCACCCCCGGATCCAGAGCGGGTCATGGTTACAGTGCGCCGTACAGGCCGGAGATCTCCGGCACGGCGCGGCACTGTAGCCTCTCCGCCCGTGACATCACTCAAGTCAGAGGGCCATGCCCCCACGACGGGCTGTCGGTACGGCCCGCAGGCGGCGGGCCCTACCAGTCAGTCAGAGGCCAGAAGACGGCAAGTCTGGCCAGTTGGCCAGGGAGGGAGGTCGGCACCTAGCAGGCGGCCATCCCCCCTCCTAAGAGTCTGTGCACCATTAACCAGAAGAGACAGGGGATGGCTACAGTGAACGCCCGCCAGGCGGCGGGACTGTAGCCACGCCTTCCCCGACAAAGCCAGCGTCATTAGAAGCACAACTACAGTAATGAGCAGCCGGCAAGACCCGCCAGCGGCGGGCGCGGCCTGTCGGCCAAGGACAAGACAACCAGCGGGTCCCACCAGTCGGTGGGCCCCAGCAACTAGCGGAGAAGCCGGCAGCAAGAGACACTGACGTCCTGGGCCTACAGCCGGCTAGTTTACCATTGAACCCCTGGGGGTAGGCCTATATGAACCCCCAGGGCACCCATGCAAAGGGTTTAGACCCTTAGACTAGACAACCCCCACATAAAGAGAGGAGAGAGCTAGCCTCACCCTTCTTCCTCCTCTAGCAAACAGCTCAAGGAGCAACTTGTAGCCACTTGTTGAGATAGTGATCATGCAGAGACCCCGCAGAGCGGGACTAGGGGTGTTATCTCCTAGGAGAAACCCGAACCTGGGTAAAGTTCGCCAGCGTACATGTCTACGCCTCATCCCGCTTCCTGGCACCGGCGACGTCTTATTATGCCCCACCATGATAAGCCACCCGTTGGCATATGTCGCACCAAAACCCCGACATTTGGCGCCCACCGTGGGGCTAAGTGCACCTCGTCCGGAGATCTGTTCTGGACGGGAACCCTCTTCCTCCCCTGCGAGCGCAGCCAGCCCGGCACACCAGACGGCGTCTGCGCCGACGCGCTGCATGGCGCGGAGGTCGCGTGCGCGGCGAGTTGCCTCGCCGACCTTGTTGGCGAGATCCACCTCTCCGATGAGCCTGCATCCGGCGCAGGCACAGATGGCCTTGAGGGCCGCCTCGTCGGCCTCCTCGACCAGCTCCACATCGCCAATGAGCCAGCCGTCGACTTGGAGTCGGTTGGCTCCACCGACCCGATGCTCGTCGACTCCGACACGGCGTCGCTTGACGCGTTCCCCACCAACGTGGTGGTCATCGACGACCCTCTCCCTTGCACCGACAGCAGTGCCAGCACCGTCACGGAGGTGCTCGTCATCAGCCACGATGGAGCCTCTAGTGGCGGCGCCCAAGACCCGCTCAAAGCGGTGCTACGAGACTTGTCTGCGCCCATCACAGAAGACGCCGACGCCGAGACGCTGGAGGCGCGCCGCGTCCAGCTCGTCGAAAGCGCCAAGAAGCTAGCTAGCATGAGACGCCTCTCAGAGGCTTACCAGCGCGAGATGGACCACGCTGTTGGCGGCACGCCGGCTCCTGGCGGGCCCAGTTGCATCGGCACGGTCCGGCAGCACGGCGCGGCCATTGCCAGCATGTTCGGGGCAGACCGCCCTGTCTACGCCACGCCTGCAGAGAATATACGAGCTGCCCAGGCGGCAGCAGATGAGCTGGACAAGCTCGAGGGTGACGAGCGTCACCACATGACGGAGCACGTCCAGTGGCTCATTGACGCGGCTGCCGAGCAGCAAGAAGCCGGCTGCCGCACTGAAGCACCTAGCCGGCGGAACGACGACCCGCCACCTCACCGAGATCAAGGCGCGACATCCCAGACGCCGACTGGTGGCGTCCGCGACAGGAGAGACAAGGAGCCGGCTGCCAGCTGCAGTCGGACTTGCATCACCATCGAGCGCGACCAAGACGGTCGCCCAAGAGCAGTGGAACAATGGGGCGACTATCCGCCTCCCCCTCCTCCCCGCAGGGAGAGGCGCACCTCCCCACCGCCTGTTGATCACCCGACACTCGGCGACTGCCTTGGCCGCCGAGAAGGAGTCGGAGAACGACGCCTGCCACCGGATCGACCGCCTCAACCGATCCCTGGCGCTAGAAGAAGAAGATGCGCTGGGCCCGCTTTTTTTCGGCCCCCGCATCCGCGATGAACCCTTTCCCAAAGGGTTCACGCTCCCAGAAGATACGCCCAAGTACACCGGCTCCGTGAAGCCGGAAGACTGGCTGGTCGACTACTCCACGGCCGTCAGCATAGCAAACGGCAACAAGCATGTTGCCGTGAAGTACGTTCCGCTCAAGCTCCAGGGCACCGCCCGGACATGGCTGAACAGCCTGAAGCCCCGCAGCATCAATAGCTGGGTAGATTTCACTGAAGCCTTCGTCCGCAACTTCACTAGCGCGTACAAGCGGCCTCCCAAGCCTCGCCAACTCTCCTTGTGCATTCAAGGCCCCAATGAATCGACTCGCGACTACCTCACGCGTTGGGCCGAGCTACGCCACTCTTGCGAAGGCGTGCACGAGGTGCATGCCATTGAGTACTTCACCGCCGGGTGCAGAGAAGGCACCCTGCTCAAACACCGACTTCTCTGCGACGAGACGGCGACCCTTGACGAGCTGCTGGTCATAGCGGACAAGTACGCCACGGCCGACTCCTCCATGAAGACGGAGATTCAAGTTGATGCATCCGGCAAGGTGGCTCCTCAAGCTCCTCGGACTCTGGCTGGTGACACCAGTCGGCGACAGCAGCAGAATGACAACAAGCGCAAAGCGCCACAGCCGGCTTCCACCAGCCGGCAGGTGGCGACGGTCGAAGACCAGCAACCGGAAGGGCAGCTTGCTCCCAAGCGTCAGAAGGGCGGCAAGCCAAATTGGTTGCCCGCCTTCTCCTATGAGCAAACCCTTGATGCACCCTGCAAGTTTCACAGCGGCGCGAAGCCATCCAACCACACCACCCGGAAGTGTCACTGGCTCACCCGAATCGCCAAGGGCGAAGGATTGTTGCCTCCTCCACCAGCCAGCCCGCCGCTACCGCCTCCTTCTCCGCAGTAGGCGGCCCGGCCAGTCGCTGCTATTCATGATGAGTACCCAGAAGAGCAAGGAGCCTACGTCGTCTTCACCAGTGTGGCTGACGACAGGCGCAGCCGACGCCAGCAATCCCGAGAAGTGAATGCAGTGGCTACTGAAGCCCCAGAGTTCATGCACTGGTCAAAAAAGCCGATCAATTGGAGCCGAGCCGACCACCCGGAAGTGATGCCTTCCCCGGGTTCCTACGCTCTGGTGTTGGATGCCACCTTTGCTACGGAGATAAGAGCGGCTCGTTTCTCCTGTGTCCTGATAGATGGCGGCAGCAGCATCAATATTCTGTACCGCGACACCATGGAGAAGTTGAACATCAAGCAGAAGCAGCTCCAGCCCAGTCGGACTGTCTTCCACGGCATAGTGCCCGGCCTTTCACACTCACCAATCGGCAAGATCAAGATAGATGTCCTCTTTGGAGACAAAGATCATTTCCGCCGAGAGCCCGTCTGGTTTGAAGTAGTTGACCTCGAGAGCCCCTACCACGCACTGCTCGGCCAACCTGCCTTGGCCAAATTCATGGCGGTGCCACACTATGCTTACCTCAAGATGAAGATTCCAAGCACCAAGGGGGTCATCACCGTCTCTGGAGACTACAAGAAATCATCCGCCTGTGCAGCTGCCAGCAGTCGGCTGGCCGAGTCCCTTGTGATTGCAGCCAAGAAGCGACTCCTTGACCGAGTGGTGGCAATGGCCGGCAAGCAGCCGGACTTGTCCCCAGATCCCAAGGAGTCGGAAGCTGAAGGTTCCTTCAAACCGGCCAAGGAGACAAAGAAGATACCGCTGGACCCGGAGCACCCGGAGAGGTACGTTGTCCTAGGTGCAAACCTTGACAGCAAATAGGAAAGCGAGCTCGTCGATTTCCTCCGTGAGAATCAGGACATCTTTGCATGGTCCCCCAAGGACATGCCGGGTGTTCCGACGGATCTCGCCGAGCACAAACTACACGTCCGACCTGACGCCAAACCGGTCAAGCAACCCCTCTGCCGCCTGTCGGAAGAGAAGAGAAGAATTGTTGGTGAAGAGATAGCCCGACTCCTAGCAGCCGGCTTCATTATGGAAGTATTCTACCCAGATTGGCTGGCCAACCCAGTCCTTGTACTGAAGAAGAACAACAAGTGGCGCATGTGTATTGATTACACCAGCCTCAACAAAGCTCGCCCCAAAGATCAATTTGCCTTGCCAAGGATTGACCAAGTAATAGACTCCACAGCTAGATGCGAGCTGTTGTGTCTTTTGGATGCATATCCAGGATACCACCAGATTAAGTTGGACCCGGCCGATAGGCTGAAGACCTCTTTCATCACGCCATTTGGAGCCTTCTGCTACTTGACGATGACGTTCAGCTTGAGGAACGCTGGCGCCACGTTTCAACGTTGCATGCAGAACTGCCTCCTCTAGCAGCTTGGCAGAAATGTCCATGTCTATGTGGATGATGTTGTAGTAAAGAGAGAGAAGCGTGGCACCCTCCTAGAAGATCTCAAGGAGACTTTTGAAAATCTGCACCAATTTCAGATCAAGCTCAACCCAGAGAAGTGCGTGTTTGGAGTACCAGCCGACCAGCTCCTCGGCTTCCTGGTCTCCGAACGCGGCATCGAGTGCAACCCTGTGAAGATCAAGGCCATCGAGAGGATGGAGAAGCCTACCCGACTGAGAGACATCCAGAAGTTCACCGGCTGCTTGGCATCCATCAGCCGTTTCATCAGCCGGCTAGGCAAGAAGGCCCTTCCCTTGTACCAACTCCTGAAGAAAACCACTCACTTCGAGTGGAATGACAAGGCGGATGAGGCTTTTCTCTAGCTCAAGAAGATGTTGACCACGCCGCCTGTCCTGGCCATGCCGGCTGCTAAGGAGCCCATGCTCCTCTACATCGCCGCCACCAGCCGGGTGGTCAGCACAGTGATTGTGGTAGAGCGCAAGGAAGACGGCAAGGTTTTGCCGGTCCAGAGACCGGTGTATTACTTGAGCGAAGTACTGTCGGCTTCCAAGCAGAATTACCTGTTGGGGATCGTAGCAGAAATTTAAAATTTTCTACGTATCACCAAGATCAATCTATGGAGTCATCTAGCAACGAGAGAGAGGGGAGTGCATCTACATACCCTTGTAGATCGCGCGCGGAAGCGTTCAAGAGAACGGGGTTGATGGAGTCGTACTCGTCGTGATCCAAATCACCGATGATCCTAGCGCCGAACGGACGGCACCTCCGCGTTCAACACACGTACGGAGCGGGGACGTCTCCTCCTTCTTGATCCAGCAAGGGGGGGAGGAGAAGTTGATGCAGATCTAGCAGCACGACGGCGTGGTGGTGGATGTAGCGGGATCCCGGCAGGGCTTCGCCAAGCGCAAGCGGGGAGGAAGAGGTGTCACGGGAGGGAGGGAGGCGCCAGGGCTTTGGGTGTTGCTCCCATGCGCCTCCCCACTATATATAGGGGTGGAGGGGGCTGGTTCCTTTCCCTCCAAGTCCATTGGGGTGTTGGCAAAGGTGGGGAAAAGAAATCCCATCATTTCCCTTCCCCACCGATTGTTATCCCCCTTTTTTAGGGATCTTGATCTTATCCCTTCGGGATATGATCTTATTCCTTCTAAGGTGGGATCTTGGTGCGCCTTGACCAGGGGTGTGGGGCCTTGCCCCCACTACCCACGTTCATGTGGGTCCCCCCATGCAGGTGGGCCCCACTTCGGAACCTTCTAGAACCTTCCCGGTACAATACCGAAAAATCCCGAACATTTTCCGGTGGCCAAAATAGGACTTCCCATATATATATATTTACCTCCGGACCATTCCGGAACTCCTCGTGACGTCCGGGATCTCATCTGGGACTCCGAACAACTTTCGGTTAACCGCATACTAATATCTCTACAACTCTAGCATCACCGAACCTTAAGTGTGTAGACCCTACGGGTTCGGGAGACATGCAGACATGACCGAGACGACTCTCCGGTCAATAACCAACAGCGGGATCTGGATACCCATGTTGGATCCCACATGTTCCATGATGATCTCATTGGATGAACCACGATGTCGAGGATTCAATCAATCCCGTATACAATTCCCTTTGTCAATCGGTATGTTACTTGCCCGAGATTCGATCGTCGGTATCCCAATACCTTGTTCAATCTCGTTACCGGCAAGTCACTTTACTCGTACCGTAATGCATGATCCCGTGACCAAACACTTGGTCACATTGAGCTCATTATGATGATGCATTACCGAGTGGGCCCAGAGATACCTCTCCGTTATATGGAGTGACAAATCCCAGCCTCGATTCATGCCAACCCAACAGACACTTTCGGAGATACCCGTAGTGCACCTTTATAGCCACCCAGTTACGTTGTGACGTTTGGCACACCCAAAGCACTCCTATGGTATCCGGGAGTTGCACAATCTCATGGTCTAAGGAAATGATACTTGACATTTGGAAAAGCTCTAGCAAACGAACTACACGATCTTGTGCTATGCTTAGGATTGGGTCTTGTCCATCACATCATTCTCCTAATGATGTGATCCCGTTATCAATGACATCCAATGTCCATAGTCAGGAAACCATGACTATCTGTTGATCAACGAGCTAGTCAACTAGAGGCTCACTAGGGACATGTTGTGGTCTATGTATTCACACATGTATTACGATTTCCGGATAACACAATTATATCATGAACAATAGACAATTATCATGAACAAGGAAATATAATAATAACCATTTTATTATTGCCTCTAGGGCATATTTCCAACAGTCTCCCACTTGCACTAGAGTCAATAATCTAGTTACATTGTGATGAATCGAACACCCATAGAGTTCTGGTGTTGATCATGTTTTGCTCTAGGGAGAGGTTTAGTCAACGGATCTGCTACATTCAGGTCCGTATGTACTTTACAAATATCTATGTCTCCATTTTGAACATTTTCACGAATGGAGTTGAAGCGACTCTTGATATGCCTGGTCTTCATGTGAAACCTGGGCTCCTTGGCAAGGGCAATAGCTCTAGTGTTGTCACCGAAGAGAGTCATCGGGCCCGACGCATTGGGAATAACTCCTAGGTCAGTAATGAACTCCTTCACCCAGATTGCTTCTTGTGCTGCCTCTGAGGCCGCCATGTATTCCGCTTCACATGTAGATCCCGCCACAACGCTTTGCTTGCAACTGCACCAGCTTACTGCCCTACCATTCAAAATATACATGTATCCGGTTTGTGACTTAGAGTCATCCAGATCTGTGTCGAAGCTAGCATCGACGTAACCCTTTACGACGAGCTCTTCGTCACCTCCATAAACGAGAAACATATCCTTAGTCCTCTTCAGGTACTTCAGGATATTCTTGACCGCTGTCCAGTGTTCCATGCCGGGATTACTTTGGTACCTTCCTACCAAACTTACGGCAAGGTTTACATCAGGTCTGGTACACAGCATGGCATACATAATAGACCCTATGGCTGAGGCATAGGGGACGACACTCATCTTTTCTCTATCTTCTGCCGTGGTCGGGCATTGAGCCGTGCTCAATTGCACACCTTGCAATACAGGCAAGAACCCCTTCTTGGACTGATCCATATTGAACTTCTTCAATATCTTGTCAAGGTACATACTTTGTGAAAGACCAATGAGGCGTCTTGATCTATCTCTATAGATCTTGATGCCTAATATATAAGCAGCTTCTCCAAGATCCTTCATTGAAAAACACTTGTTCAAGTAGGCCTTTATGCTTCCTAAGAATTCTATATCATTTGCCTTCAACAGTATGTCATCCACATATAATATGAGAAATGCTACAGAGCTCCCACTCACTTTCTTGTAAACACAGGCTTCTCCATAAGTCTGTGTAAACCCAAACGCTTTGATCATCTCATCAAATCGAATGTTCCAACTCCGAGATGCTTGCACCAGCCCATAGATGGAGCGCTGGAGCTTGCATACCTTGTTAGTATTCTTAGGATCGACAAAACCTTCCGGCTGCATCATATACAATTCTTCCTTAAGAAAGCCGTTAAGGAATGCCGTTTTGACGTCCATTTGCCATATCTCATAATCATAGTATGCGGCAATTGCTAACATGATTCGGACGGACTTCAGCTTCGCTACGGGTGAGAAAGTCTCATTGTAGTCAACCCCTTGAACTTGTCGATAACCCTTAGTGACAAGTCGAGCTTTATAGATGGTAACATTACCATCCGCGTCCGTCTTCTTCTTAAAGATCCATTTGTTTTCTATCGCTCGCCGATCATCGGGCAAGTCTGTCAAAGTCCACACTTTGTTTTCATACATGGATCCTATCTCGAATTGCATGGCTTCAAGCCATTTGTTGGAATCTGGGCCCGCCATTGCTTCTTCATAGTTCGAAGGTTCACCGTTGTCTAACAACATGATTTCCAAGACAGGGTTGCCATACCACTCTGGTGTGGAACGTGTCCTCGTGGACCTACGAAGTTCAGTAGTAACTTGATCCGAAGTACCTTGATCATCATCATTAGCTTCCTCTCTAGTCATTGCAGGCACCACAGGAACATCTTCCTGAGCTGCGCTACTTTCCAGTTCAAGAGGTAGTACTTCATCAAGTTCCACTTTCCTCCCACTTGCTTCCTTCGAGAGAAACTCTTTCTCCAGAAAGGACCCGTTCTTGGCAACAAAGATCTTGCCTTCGGATCTGAGGTAGAAGGTATACCCAATGGTTTCCTTAGGGTATCCTATGAAGACGCATTTTTCCGACTTGGGTTCGAGCTTTTCAGGTTGAAGTTTCTTGACATAAGCATCGCATCCCCAAACTTTTAGAAACGACAGCTTAGGTTTCTTCCCAAACCATAATTCATACGGTGTCGTCTCAACGGATTTCGACGGAGCCCTATTTAAAGTGAATGCGGCAGTCTCTAAAGCATAGCCCCAAAATGAGAGGGTAGATCGGTAAGAGACATCATAGATCGCACCATATCCAATAGAGTGCGATTACGACGTTTGGACACACCATTTCGCTGAGGTGTTCCATGCGGCGTGAGTTGTGAAACTATTCCACATTTCCTTAAGTGTGTGCCAAATTCGTGACTCAAATATTCCCCTCCACGATCTGATCGTAAGAACTTTATTTTCCTGTCACGTTGATTCTCAACCTCACTCTGAAATTCCTTGAACTTTTCAGAGGTCTCAGACTTGTGTTTCATTAGGTAGACATACCCATATCTACTCAAGTCATCAGTGAGAGTGAGAACATAATGATAGCCACCGCGAGCCTCAACACTCATTGGACCGTACACATCAGTATGTATGATTTCCAATAAGTTGGTTGCTCGCTCCATTGTTTCGGAGAACGGAGTCTTGGTCATCTTACCCATGAGGCATGGTTCGCACGTGTCAAATGATTCGTAATCAAGAGACTCCAAAAGTCCATCTGCATGGAGCTTCTTCATGCGTTTGACACCAATGTGACCAAGACGGCAGTGCCACAAGTATGTGGGACTATCATTATCAACCTTACATCTTTTGGTATTCACACTATGAATATGTGTAACACTACGTTCGAGATTCATTAAGAATAAACCATTAACCAGCGGGGCATGACCATGAAACATATCTCTCATATAAATAGAACAACCATTATTCTCGGATTTAAATGAGTAGCCATCTCGAATTAAACGAGATCCTGATACAATGTTCATGCTCAAAGCTGGCACTAAATAACAATTATTGAGGTTTAAAACTAATCCCGTAGGTAAATGTAGAGGTAGCGTGCCGACGGCGATCACATCGACCTTGGAACCATTCCCGACGCGCATTGTCTCCTCGTCCTTTGCCAGTCTCTGTTTATTCCGCAGCTCCTGCTTTGAGTTACAAATATGAGCAACCGCACCGGTATCAAATACCCAGGAGCTACTACGAGTGCTGGTAAGGTACACATAAATAACATGTATATCACATATACCTTTGGTGTTGCCGGCCTTCTTGTCCGCTATGTACTTGGGGCAGTTCCGCTTCCATTGACCACTTCCCTTGCAATAAAAGCACTCAGTCTTGGGCTTGGGTCCATTCTTTGGCTTCTTCCCGGCAACTGGCTTACCGGGCGCGGCAACTCCCTTGCCGTCCTTCTTGAAGTTCTTCTTACCCTTGCCTTTCTTGAACTTAGTGGTTTTATTCACCATCAACACTTGATGTTCCTTTTTGATCTCCACCTCCGCTGATTTCAGCATTGAATATACCTCAGGAATGGTCTTTTCCATCCCCTGCATATTGAAGTTCATCACAAAGCTCTTGTAGCTCGGTGGAAGCGACTGAAGGATTCTGTCAATGACCGCGTCATCCGGGAGATTAACTCCCAGCTGAGTCAAGCGGTTGTGTAACCCAGACATTTTGAGTATGTGCTCACTGACAGAACTATTTTCCTCCATCTTACAACTAAAGAACTTGTCGGAGACTTCATATCTCTCGACCCGGGCATGAGCTTGGAAATCCATTTTCAGCTCTTCGAACATCTCATATGCTCCGTGTTGCTCAAAACGCTTTTGGAGCCCCGGTCCTAAGCTGTAAAGCATGCCACACTGAACGAGGGAGTAATCATCAGCACGCTGCTGCCAAGCATTCATAACGTCTTGGTTCTCTGGGATGGGTGCGTCACCTAATGGTGCTTCTAGGACATAATCTTTCTTGGCAGCAATGAGGATGATCCTCAGGTTCCGGACCCAGTCCGTATAGTTGCTGCCATCATCTTTCAGTTTGGTTTTCTCTAGGAACGCGTTGAAGTTGAGGGCAACATTAGCGTGGGCCATTTGATCTACAAGACATATTGTAAAGATTTTAGACTAAGTTCATGATAATTAAGTTCATCTAATCAAATTATTCAATGAACTCCCACTCAGATAGACACCCCTCTAGTCATCTAAGTGAAACATGATCCGAGTCAACTAGGCCATGTCCGATCATCACGTGAGACGGACTAGTCAACATCGGTGAACATCTTCATGTTGATCGTATCTTCTATACGACTCATGCTCGACCTTTCGGTCTTCCGTGTTCCGAGGCCATGTCTGTACATGCTAGGCTCGTCAAGTCAACCTAAGTGTATTGCGTGTGTAAATCTGGCTTACACCCGTTGTATTCGAACGTTAGAATCTATCACACCCGATCATCACGTGGTGCTTCGAAACAACGAACCTTCGCAACGGAGCACAGTTAGGGGGAACACTTTCTTGAAATTATTGCGAGGGATCATCTTATTTAAGATACCGTCGTTCTAAGCAAATAAGATGTAAAACATGATAAACATCACATGTAATCAAATAGTGACATGATATGGCCAGTATCATATTGCTCCTTTGATCTCCATCTTCGGGGCGCCATGATCATCTTCGTCACCGGCATGACACCATGATCTCCATCATCGTGTCTTCATGAAGTTGTCACGCCAACGATTACTTCTACTTCTATGGCTAACGTGTTTAGCAATAAAGTAAAGTAATTTACATGGCGTTATTCAATGACACGCATGTCATACAAAAAATAAAGACAACTCCTATGGCTCCTGCCGGTTGTCATACTCATCGACATGCAAGTCGTGATTCCTATTACAAGAACATGATCAATCTCATACATCACATATATTTCATTCATCACATCCTTTTGGCCATATCACATCACAAGGCATATGCTGCAAAAACAAGTTAGACGTCCTCTAATTGTTGTTGCATGTTTTTACGTGGCTTCTATAGGTTTCTAGCAAGAACGTTTCTTACCTACGTAAAACCACAACGTGATATGCCAACTTCTATTTACCCTTCATAAGGACACTTTTCATCGAATCCGATTCGACTAAAGTGGGAGAGACAGACACCCGCTAGCCACCTTATGCAACTAGTGCATGTCAGTCGGTGGAACCTGTCTCACGTAAGCGTACGTGTAAGGTCGGTCCGGGCCGCTTCATCCCACGATGCCGCCGAAACAAGATAAGACTAGTAGTGGCAAGAAAATCGACAACATCTACGCCCACAACAAGTTTGTGTTCTACTCGTGCATAGAAACTACGCATAGACCTAGCTCATGATGCCACTGTTGGGGATCGTAGCAGAAATTTAAAATTTTCTACGTATCACCAAGATCAATCTATGGAGTCATCTAGCAACGAGAGAGAGGGGAGTGCATCTACATACCCTTGTAGATCGCGCGCGGAAGCGTTCAAGAGAACGGGGTTGATGGAGTCGTACTCGTCGTGATCCAAATCACCGATGATCCTAGCGCCGAACGGACGGCACCTCCGCGTTCAACACACGTACGGAGAGGGGACGTCTACTCCTTCTTGATCCAGCAAGGGGGGAGGAGAAGTTGATGGAGATCCAGCAGCACGACGGCGTGGTGGTGGAAGTAGCGGGATCCCGGCAGGGCTTCGCCAAGCGCAAGCGGGGAGGAAGAGGTGTCACGGGAGGGAGGGAGGCGCCAGGGCTTTGGGTGTTGCTCCCATGCGCCTCCCCACTATATATAGGGGTGGAGGGGGCTAGTTTCTTGCCCTCCAAGTCCATTGGGGCGTTGGCAAAGGTGGGGAAAAGAAATCCCATCATTTCCCTTCCCCACCGATTGTTATCCCCCTTTTTTAGGGATCTTGATCTTATCCCTTCGGGATATGATCTTATTCCTTCTAAGGTGGGATCTTGGTGCGCCTTGACCAGGGGTGTGGGGCCTTGCCCCCACTACCCACGTTCATGTGGGTCCCCCCATGCAGGTGGGCCCCACTTCGGAACCTTCTAGAACCTTCCCGGTACAATACCGAAAAATCCCGAACATTTTCCGGTGGCAAAATAGGACTTCCCATATATAAATCTTTACCTCCGGACCATTCCGGAACTCCTCGTGATGTCCGGGATCTCATCCGGGACTCTGAACAACTTTCGGTTAACCGCATACTAATATCTCTACAACTCTAGCGTCACCGAACCTTAAGTGTGTAGACCCTACGGGTTCGGGAGACATGCAGACATGACCGAGACGACTCTTAAGTACCTGCCGCCAGCACTGGACTCCACCCATTGGCGGATGCACTTTGATGGTTCGAAGATGCGCACCGGTTTGGGAGCCGGCATCGTCCTCACCTCTCCCAAAGGCGACAAGCTCAGATACACATTGCAAATCCATTTTGCCGCCTCCAACAACGTGGCCGAGTATGAGGTACTGGTACACGGACTCTGGCTTGCCAAAGAGCTCGGCATTCACCGGATTCTGTGCTACAGTGACTCTAACTTGGTGGTCCAACAGTCGTCTGGTGACTGGGACGCCAAGGATGCAAACATGGCAAGCTACCGCTTCCTCGTCCAGCAAATCAGCGGATACTTCGAAGGGTGCGAGTTCCTTCATGTGCCAAGGAACAACAACGAGCAAGTAGATGCCTTGGCACGAATTGGCTCCACCCGGCAAGCCATCCCAGCCGGCGTGTCCCTCCAGCGCCTCCTCAAGCCGTCCATCAAGCCTTCGCCAGAATCAGATTCCATCTTCGTGCCGGCTGCTCCTGAAACAATCGGATCCGACTTGAGGGCCGCAACACTCGGCTCGGGGACTTCTGCAGGCGGCTCGGGGACTGCAGCAGTCGCACCCGGCCCGGGGACTTCAGATCCTGGCCCGGGGACTGCAGCAGTTGGCTCGGGGACTTCAACAGCACAGCAAGCGGTGGCCGACTCCAACCTGCCACCTTCCAACCCGCCACCTCCCAACCCAGCCACCCCAATACAAGTAGTAGTGCTGACAGTGGAAGGAATCATAGCACCATCATGGGCTCAGCCTATCCTCAACTTTCTGGTGAACAAAGAGCTGCCAGCCGATGAGATCTCGGCCCGACAGGTGCAACGTCGAGCAGCAGCATACACCATCGTCAACAGAGAACTCGTGAGGCGCAGTGTTACTGGTGTATACCAGCGCTGCGTAGAGCCGGAGAAGGGCCAAGCAATCCTCAAAGATATCCACCAAGGCGAGTGTGGCCACCACGCGGCCTCAAGATCACTTGTGGCCAAAGCTTTTCGCCATGGTTTCTTCTGGCCGATTGCTCTAGAAGACGCCAAAGACTTGGTCAAGAAATGCACAGGGTGCCAGAAGTTCAGTTCCAAGCAACATCTGCCGGCTTCTGCACTCAAGACCATTCCCCTTGCCTGGCCTTTTGCCGTCTGGGGACTGGACATGGTGGGACCATTCAAGACAGCACGCGGCGGCATGACTCATACGCTCGTCGCCGTAGACAAATTTACCAAGTGGATAGAAGCAAAGCCAATCAAGAAGCTGAACGGTCCGACTGTTGTGACTTTTATCGCGGACATCACCACTCGGTATGGAGTACCGCACAGCATCATCATCGACAATGGCACAAATTTTGCCAAAGGCGCCTTGGTCCGTTTCTGTGCGACGCAGGGTATCCGACTGGACTTAGCGTCCGTTGCCCATCCAAAGTCAAACGACCAGGTTGAGCGAGCAAACATCCTCATTTTGTCCGGAATCAAGCCCCGACTGGTCGAGCCTCTAGAGCGTTCGGCCGGCTACTGGCTCGACGAGCTGCCGACCGTCGTTTGGAGTCTGCGCACCACTCCAAACAAGTCAACCGGCTTCATGCCTTTCTTCCTTGTATATGGTGCCGAGGCTGTCATCCCAACCGACATCGAGTTCGACTCACCTCGTGTCACCATGTACACGGAGGCGGAAGCAAAGGAAGAACGGTGTCGATCTGCTGGAAGAGGGCCGGCTGTTGGCACTCAGTCGGTCCGCCATCTACCAGCAGAGTCTACGACGCTACCACAGTCGGAAGGTCAAGCCAAGATCCTTCCAAGAGGGAGACCTTGTGCTCCAGCTGATCCAACGAACAGCCGGCTAGCACAAGCTCTCAGCCCCTTGGGAAGGCCCTTTCATCATCAGCAAAGCCTTGGGCAACGACTCCTACTACCTGATCGATGCCCAGAAGCCAAGGGCGCGCAAGAGGGACGACTCCGGGAAGGAAACAAAGCGCCCATGGAATGCGAATCTCCTTCGAAGATTTTACAGTTGATGCAGTATGTACCACGCTACCTTTTGTATTAAGTACAAAGACTTCAGGATCCTCGAGGAGCACTCGGGGATTGCCCCTCTTTATCTATATGATAAGTATTATGTCTATGAAATGTGTTATTTCATTCTTTCGCCTGAACCGGGTTCGACCAGTCGGCCCGGGGGGCTTGCCGCCTTGTACTATGTCGGTGTTTCCTGCAGCCGGACAAGTAATGTGCAACACCGAAGCCTTCTCTTGCCACAAGCTGTAGCTCGTAGAGCGGCTGTTCGCCTGGCAGGAGTTAAGGGCAAGAAACGGTGTTCACACGAAAAATGGCTAAGGACCAAAAAACGCTGACATAGGACAAGCCCACCCCTCGCCTCACCGACCGGCCGCTGAGCAGCCGGCCGACTGGCTTCCTACTTAGCTTGCAACGTACCAATCGGCCAAAGTACTTGTCCTCCAAAAAATGGTGAAGTACTTGACCAGGCAGCAGTCCGCAGAGCGGCTGCTTGGCTGGCAAGAAGCCAACCAAGGGAGGGCGGCAAAGGAAAAGCCAAGGAACAAAAAGCAAGCAAAGTTGGAACTCGGCAAAAGCACAGCTTGTGCGAAAAATAATTTACATAACAAAAGGCCCCCGACCGACATTCAACATAGTTTGAATACACCCCGCGGGTGGAATTGTGCAAATTTAACGAAAGTTTGTTGAGGCAACTACTAAGTAGGAAAAGCTATGATAAATTGGCGGCCTAGACCAAAGGAGCAGTGGGCGGGTCCGGCAGGTTGGTGGAGTGGCCGGCTGGCGAGTCTCAGCTTGGTTGCCTTCATCAACAGCCGACGTGCTTGCACGTGGCTCGTTGCTGGAGGCGTGGTCGAGCTGAGGTAGGCCGTCCGCTCCGACCTCCGGCGTGCCATCTTCATCATCCTCGCCTTCCTCGTCTTCCCCTTCATCACTGGAGTCGATGACTTCTGCCGAGTCCTCGCCATCGTCCGGGTTCAGCCCGAACCATTCAGGTGGCGCCTCAACGCCGTTTTCGTTCAACTCAGGGATGAAGATGCCGGTGTTGGTGTACTCGGCGATCGCCGACACGTGAATTTGGAGGTCCCGCTCCACCGCCACCAACTCGGCACTGGCTTCTTGCCGAAACGTGGTCAACTGGGCTAGATCCAGCCCAGGATACCATGCCTTGGCGAACTCCAAGGCCCGCTTTGCTCCCGTTTGTGCCGCGGAGCCCTTCCACGCCTCAAGACGGCCGGCAGCCACTTCCAACCAGTCGGCAGTCCGACTGTGGGTGCGTGGGGCTTGCCTGTCCGGCCAGAGGGCGGAGATCGCCTGAGCCCCGGCACGCTGTAGCCGGCGGAGCACCCGGTGGGCCGGTTGGAGACGAGCCTGAATGCTAAGGAGCTGCTCGCCAAGGGTCCGAGGGGCGTCGGCAGCAATCTTCGCGCCTTCCGCCCTTCGTTCCTCGCGACGAGCCTCGATAGCCTGATTGGCGGCGACGGAGTTACCGGGGAAGAAGTCTGCGCAAGCAAAGTAGTAAGTCAAAAAGTCAGAAGCTAGAAGCCGGCTCGCTCGACAGCCGGCAGTTGAGAGAAGAGAAGGAAGCTCACCGTCAACTATGTCTTCAATCTCGACATAGCTGGCAGTCAGCGCCGCCTTCGTCTCAGCCAAGCCAGAGCGCTCAGTCTCAAACTCAGCCAGGAGCCTGGCTTCGTTGTCTGCCGCCTGCTTCAGGGCCGTCTTGTGAAGCTCCGCCTGGTCCTTCAGTTCCTTGGCCAGGTGGTCGTGCTCCTAGGCCACCTTGTTGCACTCACCCTCCTTAGCACGCAGTGCGGTGTTGGCTTCGCCCAGTTGCTGCAGCAAGATGGCGTTGGTCTCTGCAAGAGCAAGAAAAGAAAGATATCAACAAATCAAGAAAGAGGAAAAGTAATTACCGGAAGATCCGACCCGACTGCTCAGCAGTCGGCTCGCATCTCGGGGACTACAGGAATGCTCACTCCGGCTTTCCGTCAAGTCAGCAGTCCTTCGGTCCAGCTCCCGGATGTTGGCATTGAAGGAAGCCACGCGGATGTTGTGGTAATCCTACAACAAAGCAACAGAAAGAGAAGAAAATCAGAATCTTAGAACCCACTATGAAGTTCCAGGCCGCCTGCTCAGCAGCCGGCCTAGAACTCGGGGACTACACCCAGTGGGTGCGCTGACGCGCCCCCACTGAAGATCACAAGAATAAAAAACAAGAGGCGAGTTGCATACTCGAACGGTGGCCCGCGTCTTTGTTGGGGAACGTAGTAATTTAAAAAATTTCCTACGCACACGCAAGATTATGGTGATGCATAGCAACGAGAGGGGAGAGTGTTGTCCACGTACCCTCGTAGACCGACAGCGGAAGCGTTATCACAACGCGGTTGATGTAGTCGTACGTCTTCACGATCCGACCGATCAAGTACCGAACGCACGGCACCTCCGAGTTCTACACACGTTCAGCTCGATGACGTCCCTCGAACTCCGATCCAGCCGAGTGTTGAGGGAGAGTTTCGTCAGCACGACGGCGTGGTGACGATGATGATGTTCCACCGACGCAGGGCTTCGCCTAAGCTCCGCAACGGTATTATCGAGGTGTAATATGGTGGAGGGGGGCACCGCACATGGCTAAGAGATCTCAAGGATCAATTGTTGTGTCTCTGGGGTGCCCCCTTGCCTCCGTATATAAAGGAGCAAGGGGGAGGCAGCCGGCCAAGGGGAGAGGCGCGCCAAAGGGGGGAGTCCTACTCCCACCGGGAGTAGGACTCCTCCTTTCCTTGTGGGAGTAGGAGAAGGGAAGGGGGAAGGAGAAAGAAGGAAGGGGGCGCCCCCCCTCCCTAGTCCAATTCGGACTAGCCCATGGGGAGGGGTGCGGCCACCCTTTGAGGTCTTTCCCTCCTTTCCCGTATGGCCCATTAAGGCCCAATACGAATTCCCGTAACTCTCCGGTACTCCGAAAAATACCCGAATCACTCGGAACCTTTCCGAAGTCCAAATATAGTCGTCCAATATATCGATTTTTACGTCTCGACCATTTCGAGACTCCTCGTCATATCCCCGATCTCATCCGGGACTCCGAACTCCTTCGGTACATCAAAACTCAATAAAACTGTCATCGTAACGTTAAGCGTGCGTACCCTACGGGTTCGAGAACTATGTAGACATGACCGAGACACGTCTCCGGTCAATAACCAATAGCGGGACCTGGATACCCATATTGGCTCCCACATATTCTACGAAGATCTTTATCGGTCAGACCGCATAACAACATACGTTGTTCCCTTTGTCACCGGTATGTTACTTGCCCGAGATTTGATCGTCGGTATCTCGATACCTAGTTCAATCTCGTTACCGGCAAGTCTCTTTACTCGTTCCGTAATACATCATCCCGCAACTAAGTCATTAGTCACAATGCTTGCAAGGCTTATAGTGATGTGCATTACCGAGTGGGCCCAGAGATACCTCTCCGACAATTGGAGTGACAAATCCTAATCTCGAAATACGCCAACCCAACAAGTACCTTTGGAGACACCTGTAGAGCACCTTTATAATCACCCATTTACGTTGTGACGTTTGGTAGCACACAAAGTGTTCCTCCGGTAAACAGGAGTTGCATAATCTCATAGTCATAGGAACATGTATAAGTCATGAAGAAAGCAATAGCAACATACTAAACGATCGAGTGCTAAGCTAACGGAATGGGTCAAGTCAATCACGTCATTCTCCTAATGAGGTGATCTCGTTAATCAAATGACAACTTATGTCTATGGCTAGGAAACATAACCATCTTTGATTAACGAGCTAGTCAAGTAGAGGCATACTAGTGACACTCTGTTTGTCTATATATTCACACATGTATTATGTTTCCGGTTAATACAATTCTAGCATGAATAATAAACATTTATCATGATATAAGGAAATAAATAATACTTTATTATTGCCTCTAGGGCATATTTCCTTCAGTCTTCACAAACGCCTTCATGCACTGCGAGAGGGCGGCGGCTTCGGCCCTGAAGTCAGCCTGGACATCTTGTGCCGCCTTGATCAAGGCGCTCGTTCCGCCTCCATGCACCCACTCCGTCGGCGTAGCGCTAGTGGCTTCGGCTTCTGGAGCCGACGATCTAGCGCTCCCAACCACCACCGGCCGTGGCGCCGACGCCGCTTTCTCCACACAGCGGCGCACTCGAGTGCGAATCGTGGGAGCCGACCCCACCACAAGCTCGCCTGCGGCTGGCGACACCAATGGGGCGGCTGGCTGGCTGCCCTGCGCATCTGCAGTCGGCGGCTGCGGGGGCACCTCCATCTCTGGCAAGACGACATCGCTGCCTTCCCTCTCCCTGATCGGCTGCTCATCCCCGGCTCCCCTAGCCGGCGCCGAGAACTCTGGCGCTGGTGGCGCAGAGCGCAGGGGGGTGACGAGCAGCGGGGTTCCGCGATGCGCTTCGTCCTCGGCCTGTTCCTTCGCCGCGGCGTTGGTTTGGGCCTTGACCACAGCGTCCGCGTCCGCTTGCGCCGCCTTGTCTGTGGCTGCCTTGTCGGCCTCCGCCTTCTTGGCCGCGACTTCTTTCTCCTCCCGCACCTCCCGTGCGTTCCTCTCCCGCGCCTCCTGGAGGTCGGCTGCCGGGTCGATACGGCGGTTGCTGGTGGAGCCCTCCGCCGTCCTGAGGACGGAGGCCGAGGTCGACCGCTCAAGAGAGAGCGGGGCTCTGCTCAAGAGAAGGATGAGAAGGAAATTCGAAAGGAATCGACAAGATAAATATTAAAAAGTAGACACAAAAAGGGCTGAGGACTTACGCCGACACCATTGGAGGCTGCTTGGGGGCCTTCTGGAACTTGGCCGCCATCGCGGCGGCCTCGCGCCGCTTGGTCGCAGTAGCCGTGCTCTGGGCCGCGGCGGCTGAGTGCTTCGGCTTCTTATGTTGGCTGCCGAAAAGCAGCACGCCTCGGTGTTTCCGCCCACCGCCTGGTGCGGTGGGCGCGGTCGAGGAGCTTGTGCCTGCCCTGTCGGCAGGCGGCGGGCGGCGCGGCTCCTCCTCCTCCTCTTCCTCCTCCTCATCGTCATCCGACCAGTCCGCCACGCCTGTTCCACCACCACCGCCTGTGGCGTCGTCTTCCAGGGCGGCTGCCCCCAAGTCGGGGTCTGCCACGTCGCTCGCATCCCGATCCGGCAGGAAGTCGGCGTTGACCTCCAGCTGGAGGGGGAGGACCTACATCATGATTGAGTTGGTCAGCCGGCAAGAGAAAAGCCGGCAGGAGAGAAGCCGGCAAGAGAAGAGCCGGCAGGAGAGAAGCCGGCAAGAGGGAGGCCAGCAAAAGAGAACCCGGCAAGAGAAAAATAAAAGAGCCGAGAGCTTACCATAGGCGGTGGGTCTACGCGGGAGTACGGCTGCTTGCCGAACCGCCACCCCTCCAGCTCGAGCTTGAGGTTGACGATCTCGTTCACCAGGTAGGCCACCTCGGCAGTCGGCATCTCCTTGGTGCACATCCGACATGGGTCGCGATGCCCGCTCATCTGGGTGATGATGTGAGGGCGGCCTTGGAGCGGGAGGACTCGGCGCACCACGAAGGTGAGCAGGAAGTCGGCCACCTTAAGGCCCTCTGAATCCTTCATCACCTTGAGGCGGGCGATGGAGGCGGAGGCGTCGGGCGACAGCGGCTTCGGCTTGAAGCCCCAGTTGGTGCGGGGTCCGACAGGCGGATGATACGTCTCCAACGTATCTATAATTTTTGATTGCTCCATGCTATATTATCTACTGTTTGGGCTTTAATATCCACTTTTATATTATTTTTGGGACTAACCTATTAACCGGAGGCCCAGCCCAGAATTGCTGTTTTTTGCCTATTTCAGAGTTTCGCAGAAAAAGAATATCAAACGGAGTCCAAACGGAATGAAACCTTCGGGAGCGCGATTTTTGAAACAAACCTGATCCAGGAGACTTGGACCCTACGTAGGAGAAGCTTCCAGGAGGCCACGAGGTAGGGGGCATGCCCACCCCCCAGGGCGCGCCCTCCACCCTCGTGGGCCCCACGTTGCTCCACCGACGTACTTCTTCCTCCTATATATACCTACGTACCCCCAAACGATCAGATACGGAGCCAAAAACCTAATTCCACCGCCGCAACTTTCTGTACCCACGAGATCCCATCTTGGGGCCTGTTGCGGAGCTCCGCCGGAGGGGGCATCCATCACGGAGGGCTTCTACATCAACACCATAGCCTCTCCGATGAAGTGTGAGTAGTTTACCTCAGACCTTTAGGTCCATAGTTAGTAGCTAGATGGCTTCTTCTCTCTTTTCGGATCTCAATACAATGTTCTCCCCCTCTCTCGTGGAGATCTATTCGATGTAATCTTCTTTTTGCGGTGTGTTTGTTGAGAACGATGAATTGTGGGTTTATGATCAAGATTATCTATGAACAATATTTGAATCTTCTCTGAATTCTTTTATGTATGATTGGTTATCTTTGCAAGTCTCTTCGAATTATCAGTTTGGTTTGGCCTACTAGATGGATCTTTCTTGCAATGGGAGAAGTGCTTAGCTTTGGGTTCAATCTTGCGGTGTCCTTTCCTAGTGACAGTAGGGGCAGCAAGGCACATATTGTATTGTTGCCATCGAGGATAACAAGATGGGGTATTTATCATATTGCATGAATTTATTCCTCTACATCATGTCATCTTGCTTAAGGCGTTACTCTGTTTTCATGAACTTAATACTCTAGATGCATGCTGGATAGCGGTCGATGAGTGGAGTAATAGTAGTAGATGCAGGCAGGAGTCGGTCTACTTGTCTCGGACGTGATGCCTATATACATGATCATACCTAGATATTCTCATAACTATGCTCAATTCTGTCAATTGCTCAACAGTAATTCGTTCACCCACCGCAAAATACTTATGCTCTTGAGAGAAGCCACTAGTGAAACCTATGGCCCCCGGGTCTATCTTCATCATATTAATCTTCCAACACTTTGTTATTTCCTTTGCTTTTTACTTTGCTTTTATTTTACTTTGCATCTTTATCATAAAAATACCAAAAATATTATCCTATCATATCTATCAGATCTCACTCTCGTAAGTGACCGTGAAGGGATTGACAACCCCTTATCGCGTTGGTTGCGAGGATTTATTTGTATTGTGCAGGTGCGAGGGACTCGCGCGTAGCCTCCTACTGGTTTGATACCTTGGTTCTCAAAAACTGAGGGAAATACTTACGCTACTTTGCTGCATCACCCTATCCTCTTCAAGGGAAAACCAACGCAGTGCTCAAGAGGTAGCAAGAAGGATTTCTGGCGCCGTTGCCGGGGAGGTCTACGCAAAAGTCAACATACCAAGTACCCATCACAATCCCTTATCTCCCGCATTACATTATTTGCCATTTGCCTCTCGTTATCCTCTCCCCCACTTCACCCTTGCCGTTTTATTCGCCCTCTCTTTTTCGTTCGCCTCTTTTCCGTTGCTTGTCGCTATGGCTAGTCCTCTATCTTCTCCGTTGTCTCCCGAGAATGAAGTTCTAAATTTTAAGCAAAGGGAGGGAGAAAATCTAAAAGATGCTTGGTATAGAATTTGCAATGCTCAAAATAGATCTACCAGGAAGCAATCTACTTCCGTTCTTCTCCGCAATTTTTATGTAGGTGCTAATCCTGGGTATAGATATATCCTTGATACCATTACCGGAGGGAATTTCTTAGGTAGCCATACTTTTGATTCCTATAATGCTATGATAGATTTGTTTGGCTCACCCCGTCTTTTGGTTAATAGAACTATGTTAACTTTGGAGCATGTAATGCAAAGGCTTGAAATTATTGAAAATAAGGTTGCTACCGTAGAGTTAATTGAAAATTTGGATAAAAAGATCCACAATCAAATCTCTCAATATGGATCTAAAGTAGGAGTCACTTTGAAAAATATTAAAGAAAAGGAACCCATAGTTAATGAGAAAATAAATCAGGATTCCACTAGGATCGATAAACTTGAAGATATCATTACCAACTTGGGAACCGCTTTTTCTTTCGTAAATAATACTCCAAGTCCTACTACTAAAATTGCCAAGCTTATGTATGTTCCTAAAAATAAGGGTGAATCCTCTAGTAAGGAAACTGCGGATCTCAAATCTATAAGTATTCATCCCAATCTTTTTGCTATCATTAAGGAACCATTTGCTACAAATGAATTTTTCGATCTTGTGCCTAAAAGTTTGATAATTACTAAAAAGAAGGAAATTTCTAAGGATGATAGATGTCTCATTGAAGAATTGCCTACCAAAGATGGCAATACCTAGATCTATCCTTGCTTTTATGCCTAGCTAGGGGCGTTAAACGATAGCGCTTGTTGGGAGGCAACCCAATTTTATTTGTAGTTTTTTTTTTGCTTTTTACTTCTGTTCAGGAATAAATATTTGATCTAGCCTCTGGTTAGATGTGTTTTTATGTTTTAATTAGTGTTTGTGCCAAGTTAAACCTATAGGATCTTCTTGGATGATAGTTATTTGATCTTGCTGTAATTTCCAGAAACTTTCTGTTCACGAAAACAATTGTTAAAAATCACCAGAACGTGATAAAATACTGATTCAAATTGCTGCTGATCAATAAACAAATTGCCTAGATCTTCCTATTTTGGCTGATTTTGTGGAGTTCCAGAAGTTTGCTTAGTTACAGATTACTACAGACTGTTCTGTTTTTGACAGATTCTGTTTTTCGTGTGTTGTTTGCTTATTTTGATGAATCTATGGCTAGTAAAATAGTTTATAAACCATAGAGAAGTTGTAATACAGTAGGTTTAACACCATTATAAATAAATAATAAGTTCATTACATTATCTTGAAGTGGTCTTTTGTTTTCTTTCGCTAACGGAGCTCACGAGATTTCTGTTGAGTTTTGTGTTGTGAAGTTTTCAAGTTTTGGGTGAAAGATTTTGATGGATTATGGAACAAGGAGTGGCAAGAGCCTAAGCTTGGGGATGCCCATGGAACCCCCAAGATAATCTAAGGACACCGAAAAGCCAAATCTTGGGGATGCCCCGGAAGGCATCCCCTCTTTCGTCTACTTCCATCGGTAACTTTACTTGGAGCTATATTTTTATTCACCACATGATATGTGTTTTGCTTGGAGCGTCTTGTATGATTTGAGTCTTTGCTTTTTATTTTACCACAATCATCCTTGCTGTACACACCTTTTGAGAGAGCCATACATGATTTGTAAATTTTTAGAATACTCTTTGTGCTTCACTTATATATTTTGAGTTATATAGTTTTGCTCTAGTACTTCACTTATATCTTTTAGAGCACGGTGGTGGATTTGTTTTATAGAAACTATTGATCTCTCGTGCTTCACTTAGATTATTTTGAGAGTCTTAAATAGCATGGTAATTTGCTTAAATAATCCTAATATGCTAGGTATTCAAGATTAGTAAAAACTTTCTTATGAGTGTGTTGAATACTAAGAGAAGTTTGATGCTTGATGATTGTTTTGAGATATGGAGGTAATAATATCAAGGTCGTGCTAGTTGAGTAGTTGTGAATTTGAGAAATGCTTGTGTTGAAGTTTGCAAGTCCCGTAGCATGAACGTATGGTAAACGTTATGTAACAAATTTGAAACATGAGGTCTTCTTTGATTGTCCTCCTTATGAGTGGCGGTCGGGGACGAGCGATGGTCTTTTCCTACCATTCTATTGTCGGGACCCCGATTCCAAGTCACACCGATCTAGCCTGTAACACCTCATATCACCTTGCGGCCTCACGCACGGTACTCCCACGGGTGTCGCCTTACCATGGCCCGGAACCGTTTGCGCCTTTTGGCTCACGTATATGACAATGTCGCTAGCATCCATATGACAGAGAACCCGAGCCGACATGGCTAGTCGTGAACCCAAAGCAGCACTAACGTATGGGGACAGGCATACATGAATCAACATCGAACGTGTCGGTCAGCAGCGTGCGAATCCGGGCTGTAGCACTGGGCTAACAGGACTCCGGGAACCCGGGCTGTAGCAGGCTAGGCAGGACTCCGGATGTCACCGCGTGACATTTCCCCGAAGGGACAGACACAGGAACGATATGAAACACATGCCAGCCAGTCAAGTGTCCAGAGCAGTAGTGCTGGGCTAGCAGGACTCCGGTGAACCGGGCTGTAGCGGACTACTATGGCTCAAGGAGGCACTAGACTACATTTCCCCATAAGAGAGGCTGCTAAGGATAGACAACTAGATTGTCGGATCCCACACATACCAAGCATTTCAATCATACACACAATATGCTCGATATGTGCAAATACAACATGGCATCACAACAAGACTCTACGACTCAGAGTATTTATTCATTAGGCTCCGAAGAGCCAGATATTACAAACATGGGTCTCATGACCCAACATTCAGAGCATACAAGTCAAAGCACATGCGGAAGCTTAACATGTCTGAGTACAGACATCTACAAATGAAAAAGGCTGAGAAGCCTGACTATTTACTAGATCCTGCCGAGGGCACAAGATCGTAGCTGAGGTATCAAGCTAAACGTCGAAGTCCACACGGAACTACTAGCGAGACTGACGTCTCTCTGCAAAACATAAAATAAGCAAACGTGAGTACAAATGTACCCAGCAAGACTTACATCAGAACTATCTACATATGCATCGGTATCAACAAAGGGGGTGGTGGAGTTTAACTGCAGCAAGCCAGCTTTGACTCGGTGGCTATCCTGAACTACGACTGCAAGTAACTCTTTTGAGGTGGCGCACACGAGTCCACATATTCACCATATCAATACACCACTATGGATCCGCTCCCGTCTCCCTACGAGAACGCCATCCATAGCACTCACGCTTATCTTGCGCATTTTAGAGTATCCACTTTCACTTGTCTATGAACTGTACAGGCAACCCAGAAGTCCTTTACCGCGGACACGGCTATTCGAATAGATCATATTAACCCTGCAGGGGTGTACTTCGTCACACACGCTCTCGCCACTTACCACCATGTACACGTCGTGTACCTCGGCAACCTTCAAGCGGAAGCCTGGCGAGGGAGTCGGCCACGACCTGACTAACCACACAAGTCTCTAGTCCAGGTTTATCGCCTATTCGGGTTCCATCCGCAAGGAGATCCGGCCGGGGTGTCGCTCACGGCCCCAAACGATGTGTGCAGGGTTCCCGAGCCCACCATCCGGGTGCCACTCGGTACACCAGGCCACGTGTGCCTAGTCTGTCCCAAGCCCACCTGTACCGGGTGCCACTTGGTAGACTACTAACACTACCTACAAACACCAGAAACTAGTTGCAACTCCTGGACAGAGATCGAGGTTGATTAATAAGTCGAGAGGGGTCGAGTTACCGGAACCCAATGTGTGGTAGTAACTGTTCATGGATCACAAACACAGAACTCAGTTCCTGAGGACGGTTTCAATGAGACAACCCACCATGTACTCCTACATGGCCTCTCACCGCTACCTTTACCAAATCGTGTTCACACACTTAGCTCTCAACAGTAGGACATGTTCACCAACTTCCAATTCATTCCCGATGAATCAGACCTGACACAACTCTAAGCAATAGCAGGCATGACAAACAAGCATGAATGAGTAGGCACATCAGGGCTCAAACAACTCCTACTCATGCTAGTGGGTTTCATCTATTTACTGTGGCAATGACAGGTCATGCAGAGGATAAAGGGGTTCAGCTACCGCAGCAAGTAACAGATGAATCGTTGTTGTCCTAATGCAGTAAAAGAGAGCAGGAGCGAGAGAGTGGGATTGTATCGGAATGAGCAAGGGGGTTTTGCTTGCCTGGCACTTCCGAAGATAGCATTAGCTCTTCATCGGTGTCATCGATCACATCGTCGAACAACGTCTACTGAGAGGGGACAACACCGGCAAACAGAGAAGAAACACGATCAATGCAATGCACAATATGATGCATGCTATGACATGGCAATATGCTGTGATTTGAGCTAATGCAACTAGCAACATATTAAATGGAGTTGGTTTGAACCTAGGTTCAAATTCAAACTCCATATGTGAGGTTTAAATGCCATTTATATAATTTGGCCTAAACAGCAGCCATAAGTTGTTTTAACATGCATGAAAATGGTACAGATGGATAGATTGGATTTTTCTGATCATTTTTCATATATAAATTATTTCATTTGGAGTTACGGTTGATTTTCTATGATTTTTAGAAGTTTATAGGATTTTCTGGAATTTCCTGAATTATTTTTAATCCAGAAAAGGATTAATTGCGTCAGCACTGCGTCATGCCTGTGTCAGCAGGTCAGCAGCGCTGACCAGGTCAAACCTGACGTGTGGGGTCCACACGTCAGTGACACCTGGTGCTAACCCGCGTTGACTAGCACTTTGACCTGCTGCGGGGCCCATTGTTAGTGGCTAAGGGCGGCTGAGCTGGCAGGGATTAGCGCTAATGACTGTGCCGCGTCGGTCCTCGCCGGAGTTTCGCCGGCGACAACCAAAACTGCGGCGGCAACTCGCCGGACTTGAGCTACAGACGGCGGTTGGACGCGCGGAAACCACCAGGAGGTAGCCCACGCTCTTCCGCATCCAGGGGAGGTGTCAGAAGGTCGCGGGGTGGCCTGGTTCGCCGGCGGCGAGCACTTGGGCAGCTGCCAGAGTTCGGTGTGTGCGGCAGCTGCGGCTAGAGCATGTGGCGGAGCAAGTTAAGCAGCGGGGCGGCAGCTACGGACCAGTAGGAGCACAACCATGTGCTCGGACGCAAGCGTTGGGTGCCCTGGCCACGACGGCGCCATGGCGGCGACACGGAGCTCTCGGCTCGGGTGGCTAGACTGGCTAGAGGAGGGGATTGACTGCGGGGAAGAGGATAGTCGACGGAGGAGCTCACAGTGATCACGAGGAGGGGTTCGGCTTGCTCGTGGATGAACTGGGGCAGACGAATCGGCCGGCGGCATCTCGGATGCCCGAGGTTGAAGACGATGGCAGTGACGGCAGAGCAGGCCTCCCGGCGGGGTGTAGTTCGCTGGAGAGGGCGAGGCGTCAAGGCGGAGCCTCTGGACTGCTCAAGGGGACGAGGAGAGGCGATGGCCGCGGTGGTGCTAGTCGGCGGCGGCAGGAGCGTTCGGTGAGGTGGGGGGGGGAACGGCGAGGGAGAGAGCCAGGGGAGAGGGGAGAGCTCGAGGGAGAGGCCGAGGGGACCAGGGGTCTGCGTGGCATCGCGAGGGAGATCCAGGGCGACGAGGGAGCACGCAGGCAGGGTGGAGGTGGCCGGCGTGTGGCTGCGCGCGCCGGGCACGCGCGCTCCAGTCCTTCTGGCGTGAGCTGGAAGAGGACAAGGAGAGAGATGGGCTGGGCCAACAGTGTTGGGCCAACACAGTGCAGGCCAGGTAAGTGGCTCAGGTACTCTCCTCTCTCTCTCTCTTACTTTATGTTTTCTATTTATTTGATCTGTTTTGAATTAGTAAAATTACTAACTCATTTTGTAAAATCCTGATAAAAATTGTGGGCACTATTTGAATTATTTCCAACAGCCCCCAATTGTTTTCATAAGTATTGAAGCATTTAAAATATTTATAGGCATTAAATGCTCCAATTCAAATACAGTATGATTTAGCTCAAAAATCCATAAATGGCCAATAAATATGCTCATCATTTCTGGCAGAGGTTTTCACCTTTATAAAAAATCATGAACATTTCCAAAGGGCATTTTGGGTTCATTGAAAACATTTGAATTTGACCCTAGTTGAGTTCATTTGGTGCTAGGGTTTGAACATCCCCATTTCAAGTTTAGGCAAAATTTAAACATGATGCACACATGAAGCTAGCCTAGTGCATAGCAAGGCTAGGGATGTGACAACTCACCCCCACTAAAACAAGAATCTCGTCCCGAGATTCAAGCGTAGGGTAAGATGAAAGGGCAACACAAACTAACATAATCTTCACGATCCAATTGTTCTCCTCGAAGATGTTGATTCATTGCATCATCTTGATCTTGACATCTTTTCTTTCGAGAGCTTCATCCAACTATGATGACGGAAAGAGGGAAACTCTACAGGATTGATCTTCTCGAAGATCGAGCTATACAAGATCAACTCGCGGAATGAGATGTTGAAACATCTCGAGTTGAGACACAGAACACGTCGAGAGGGATGGAAGAACAAACGATGAGGTTTGATTTGGTGGGCAACAATCCCACGCTTAGATAGTATGGTGCATGGGTTCCAAAGCAGCGAGGAGTTAATTGCCATGACTCCATAACGGGGCACCTTAGGAAAGGTGACTCATAGAATTATTCCCTTAAGTGGCAAAAATAATTACTTTTGATATAAATATCATTGAAACTCTTTATGCCAGCCTAAGGCAATCACAAATGATCGTTCGAGGGAGTTCGGGGAACGACACACTCGGGCTAGAATGGACGATGTGAACTACCTTGTTGAAGACAACGAAATGGATGATTTGCTTATCATCGGGGATGGATGGGACCCATAGTAGGACCACTTTTGAAGATGATCCTAAGCAGTAATTACTGAGGTGCAAGCTGGGAACAAAATGCAAATGATGGGAATGATTCTAGTAACTGGGGAGAAACCCAACAGTAGAGAGTGATTCCACTATTGGAAAGGTTATAACATAACCGATGAAATGTGGGCCAATCCCAGTTAGTGCTGACGATGACACCTAATGCTTGCGCGTGCTCTCAAGAACTTGAGCATTTCCATATTCATCAAGTTTTACCAATATCCGTGCCGAGGATCCTGGCATCATATCTTACTTCCATGATGAATAGTGATGGAAATGCGGATACAAAGGAGATAACACCTTCTCAGACTTCCCTTAGCGAGGCTAAGGAAACAGAATCTGGATGATCGACCGAGAGACATTTAGCACTCCGCTTCTAATGTTCTCCTTGATGTGCTAGTGCAACCCATTTATTAAATGGTTTGGTACGTAGAACATCAAGTAAAAGGTCGGACTTCGGAGCACAAGATCCATAAGAATATCTACAGAAGTAGAATCTTATGAAATCCTTATGGAGAGGTGGCCAACTTTCTCAATCAAGATACTACATAATAGGTCTTCCGGCTGGGTGTGTTGGCCACGACATCCACTTACCGGTAACAGAGAGATATAGTATAGTTCTTGGGAAATGTTCAACCATCACATCTGCCTGAGATTCAGATCTGGTTGGTGTCGGGATATTCCAGACTCATCAGTCTAGAAAGAAAAATGAAAGTTTGCAACGCAATTCGACGAGATGACGTTGCGAGATTCTCGGGGCATGAGCTACGATAGCAAGCTCCAAAACGAGCTGGTTCTGCTACAAACCTGTGAACACGCTATCCAAGACAAGCATGACCACGTGGTAGTCTTATAATAAAACACTACCGAGTTCAGGTGGGGAACCATCATCGCGGATAACGAAGTCCTTGCATAAGTCATATGATTAGCTCTTATGAAGGAACTTCTTCTCCTTGAACAAATCAGTTAGTGGCTTGAGGTGCTAGGGAATACATGTGGAGTGGAGGTAATTAATCTACCAAACCATGGTATACTTTGCACATGCATGACTGACTTGGGATGATTCCAAAAGGAAGCCCAAAACTAAGCTTTCTCGATTCACGGCGGCAAACTTGGCACCTCGATGCACATCGAACCATGGAGAGCCACTTCTTTCCATCAAACGATATAACCTCATGAGCGAACATGAGGGCAATGGTTACCAAAGTTTTCAACCACGTAGGTTGATGTCCAACATGAATCATGGGAGGGGACAAAAATGCTGCTGATGGGCTCAACAGCCAACTCATCAGGAATTCCATATCACTGGACTTCCACAACATGTGAACACGGTGATAGCATTGGATGCAGACCAAAGGATGTAATGGTGGTAATGCCTCAAAGGATCAACCACGAGTAAGACCAACACTTACGAACATCGTGGTTCTGGATTTGATTTGGATATAGCTCATACTCAAATCAAAGTTTGGGTTAAGAGGATAGGTCCATTAATTGATCACGAAGACCAATCGTTGAAGAGATTCATCCTTTCTTCAAAAGACTCCACAAAAGTATCCCTTGGAAATGAACTAAGTCAGGACAAGCTTTATCTTCCAACTCTCCAAGTTGTTGTTTAGCTTAACCAACTAGCTCAAGGTATCCAACACAGATTCTTGGAGAAAGAGTGGTTTATAGGAAAACCATTTGATCACGAGCTCAACATAGCGGTCAGGTGTCAACCTGGTAACACTTCCGAGAAGATATTCGAGAAATCACGAACCACCGATATGTTACTAAGGCTCGAGAAACAACTTGCTTTCAGGGCAAGACGATGTGATCAAAAGAGCGAGGAATTGATACAATCCTAACTCGTTGACCAAGAGTGCACCAGGAAAAATGGACTAGGTAACACGATCAATCTCAGGATGATGATTGAATAACCAACACGCTAAGAATGAGATTGTTGTCCATTAACTACCAAGCAACGGGGTTGCTAGGAGTATTGATTTCACACATCACAGTTCACTTGTCGGTATTCCGGTTGTGACAACACGGGAACCGAGGAATGAATAATGATGGCGAGAAGTATCACTGCGTCAAGAATTCATAAGAGATGGTGCAATTCTCATGACACTCTTGGCATAAAGATGGTAACACTCCAAGGTAGAGCAGAGCAAAAGCTGGATTGGCATTTTGATCTGCGGAATACAATTGCTTTGACCCAATCCTAGATATGGACGAGGTACTGGAGTTTGTTTCTCCTAGTCATTCTGAAATAGAACGGCTTGACGGACCACAAGAATAATAAGCATCGATAACACGGATGCACAATACTCCTGACTATCAATTGATAGACGAGAGGCCAGAATACAACTAAAGAGGGACAACCCAAAGAACATATGGTTTTCTGAGTTGCGGATGCATAAATTTAGTATGTCAACAAGTTCAACCATATTTCTTCCAGATAATCCATGCAGAAAGGTAGGACTGGCAGATTCACAATGGATGGAGAACTCCTCAAGAGCACCCTGGTTGTGATCTTTTGGTTCAAAAGGAACTTCTGCCATATGGTTCATGGTATTGGAAGAATGAGAACCACGGACCTCGAGGACTATCGCAAAGGTTACTAATATCCTAAAGGAACGAGCAACACTATCAACACGAGGTAAGTAGAGTGAATCTTGGGTTCAAGAACCCAAGAAATAGAATACCTACTACTAAATGGCATCACGGGATGCTTTCGGGAATGATGGCCAGAATCATCACACTGGGAACACAAAACATGGCTAGATTACTAGGTGATCCTCTAAACACCTAGGGTCATAATAATAGCTCCAACATATATACCGAGGCAATAGAGTGCCTCAACGCACCGGTAGTGTGCTTAATCTGGCCCAAAGGGACGCAAAACAGAGGGAAAGGATTTTGCAAATGCATCAGATTGTTTAGAAACCTGGGATGACTCGGACAACATAACGGCTGTAAAAGCTCAAAAGGATTTGAGATATCCTGCAAAATGTGGCATAACCACTCAACATCATAATATCAAGGTTCCGAGATCAGCTATCAACACACGGAAGTAGTAGAAACTGAACTGAGGCTTCAGACCAACAATCCTACGAGTCTACGGATTAGTAACACGTGATCCTGATAGAAAGATGAGAAGCCTAGTTCTTAATCCCCGTAGAAGAGAAGAGGGTGACTCAGATCAGAAGGCATAAGGTAAAGGAGTAAAAAGAGCCTTACGTTCCCTTCCACAATCAATTCCCTTATATAACTAAAGCATTTCTAGACTCAACTTCGACCAGTTTGGCTTGGTAATCCTACAGGCAGTCAGGCTCTGATACCAAAGCTGTCGGGACCCCGATTCCAAGTCACACCGATCTAGCCTGTAACACCTCATATCACTTTGCGGCCTCACGCACGGTACTCCCACGGGTGTCGCCTTACCATGGCCCGGGACCGTTTGCGCCTTTTGGCTCACGTATATGACAATGTCGCTAGCATCCATATGACAGAGAACCCGGGCCGACATGGCTAGTCGTGAACCCAAAGCGGCACTAACGTATGGGGACAGGCATACATGAATCAACATCGAACGTGTCGGTCAGCAGCGTGCGAATCCGGGCTGTAGCACTGGGCTAACAGGACTCCGGGAACCCGGGCTGTAGCAGGCTAGGCAGGACTCCGGATGTCACCGCGTGACATTTCCCCGAAGGGACAGACACAGGAACGATATGAAACACATGCCGGCCAGTCAAGTGTCCAGAGCAGTAGTGCTGGGCTAGCAGGACTCCGGTGAACCGGGCTGTAGCGGACTACTATGGCTCAAGGAGGCACTAGACTACATTTCCCCATAAGAGAGGCTGCTAAGGATAGACAACTAGATTGTCGGATCCCACACATACCAAGCATTTCAATCATACACACAATATGCTCGATATGTGCAAATACAACATGGCATCACAACAAGACTCTACGACTCAGAGTATTTATTCATTAGGCTCCGAAGAGCCAGATATTACAAACATGGGTCTCATGACCCAACATTCAGAGCATACAAGTCAAAGCACATGCGGAAGCTTAACATGTCTGAGTACAGACATCTACAAATGAAAAAGGCTGAGAAGCCTGACTATCTACCAGATCCTGCCGAGGGCACAAGATCGTAGCTGAGGTATCAAGCTAAACGTCGAAGTCCACACGGAACTACTAGCGAGACTGACGTCTCTCTGCAAAACATAAAATAAGCAAACGTGAGTACAAATGTACCCAGCAAGACTTACATCAGAACTATCTACATATGCATCGGTATCAACAAAGGGGGTGGTGGAGTTTAACTGCAGCAAGCCAGCTTTGACTCGGTGGCTATCCTGAACTATGACTGCAAGTAACTCTTTTGAGGTGGCGCACACGAGTCCACATATTCACCATATCAATACACCACTATGGATCCGCTCCCGTCTCCCTACGAGAACGCCATCCATAGCACTCACGCTTATCTTGCGCATTTTAGAGTATCCACTTTCACTTGTCTATGAACTGTACAGGCAACCCAGAAGTCCTTTACCGCGGACACGGCTATTCGAATAGATCATATTAACCCTGCAGGGGTGTACTTCGTCACACACGCTCTCGCCACTTACCACCATGTACACGTCGTGTACCTCGGCAACCTTCAAGCGGAAGCCTGGCGAGGGAGTCGGCCACGACCTGACTAACCACACAAGTCTCTAGTCCAGGTTTATCGCCTATTCGGGTTCCATCCGCAAGGAGATCCGGCCGGGGTGTCGCTCACGGCCCCAAACGATGTGTGCAGGGTTCCCGAGCCCACCATCCGGGTGCCACTCGGTACACCAGGCCACGTGTGCCTAGTCTGTCCCAAGCCCACCTGTACCGGGTGCCACTTGGTAGACTACTAACACTACCTACAAACACCAGAAACTAGTTGCAACTCCTGGACAGAGATCAGGTTGATTAATAAGTCGAGAGGGGTCGAGTTACCGGAACCCAATGTGTGGTAGTAACTGTTCATGGATCACAAACACAGAACTCAGTTCCTGAGGACGGTTTCAATGAGACAACCCACCATGTACTCCTACATGGCCTCTCACCGCTACCTTTACCAAATCGTGTTCACACACTTAGCTCTCAACAGTAGGACATGTTCACCAATTCCAATTCATTCCCGATGAATCAGACCTGACACAACTCTAAGCAATAGCAGGCATGACAAACAAGCATGAATGAGTAGGCACATCAGGGCTCAAACAACTCCTACTCATGCTAGTGGGTTTCATCTATTTACTGTGGCAATGACAGGTCATGCAGAGGATAAAGGGGTTCAGCTACCGCAGCAAGTAACAGATGAATCGTTGTTGTCCTAATGCAGTAAAAGAGAGCAGGAGCGAGAGAGTGGGATTGTATCGGAATGAACAAGGGGTTTTGCTTGCCTGGCACTTCTGAAGATAGCATTGAGTCTTCATAGTGTCAACGATCACAACGCCGGAACATCGTCTACTGAGAGGGGACAAATACCGGCAACAGAGAAGAAATACAATCAATGCAATGCACAATATGATGCATGATCATGACATGGCAATATGCTGTGTTTGAGCTAATGCAACTAGCAACAAGTTAAATGGAGTTGGCTTGAATCAAAGATTCAAATTCAAACTCCATATGTGATTCTTAAATGCCATTTAATGAATTGTCCTAAACAGCAGTCATAAGTTGTTCTAACATGCATGAAATGGTACAGATGGATAGATTGGATTTTTCTGATCATTTTTCATATATAAATGTTTTCCATCTGAGTTATAGATTGATTTTCTATGATTTTTAGAAGTTTATAGGATTTTCTGGAATTCCTGAATTATTTTTAAATCCAGAAAAAGGATTAATTGCGTCAGCACTGCGTCATGCCTGTGTCAGCAGGTCAGCAGCGCTGACCAGGGTCAAACCTGACGTGTGGGGTCCACACGTCAGTGACACCTGGTGCTAACCCGCGTTGACTAGCACTTTGACCTGCTGCGGGGCCCATTGTCAGTGGCTAAGGGCGGCTGAGCTGGCAGGGATTAGCGCTAATGACTGCGCCACGTCGGTCCTCGCCGGAGTTTCGCCGGCGACAACCAAAACTGCAGCGGCAACTCGCCGGACTTGAGCTACAGACGGCGGCTGGACGCGCGAAACCACCAGGAGGTAGCCCATGCTCTTCCGCATCCAGAGGAGGTGTCAGAAGGTCGCGGGGTGGCCTGGTTCGCCGGCGGCGAGCACGAATGCGGCGGCCGAAGTTCGGGCACTGATGGTTTAGGCGCTACAGCGCGTTTCGAGGCAGAACTGGTGGGGTCTGCGGCTTCCTGAGGAAGCGCTGAGCACGCCTACGTGCTCTGGTGCGACGTGCGGGTGTTGCAACCGCGGCGGCGACATGGGCGGCGGCGGGGAGCACTCGGCTCCGGTGGTTGATGCGGCTAGGGGGCAAATCAAGGCAACGAGGCATGGGGGAAACGGTGCAACGGCTCACCGCGGATCTTCTGGTGCTGCTGGCGGGGCAGGGGAGGCACGGGGTCCGGCGAAACGACGGTGGGGATCACCGGCACCCGAGGTCGAAATCGGCGGCGTTGGAGATGCAGCAGAGCTTCTGGTGCCGTGTGACTCGATGGAGAGGACGACGACGTCGTGGCGGAGCTTCTGGGCGCGTTGGTGAGGCGAGGGGAAGGCGGTGGCCGCGGTGGTGGCGATCGGCGGCGACGGGCTCGCTCGGGTGGCTGCTGCGCGAGCGCTGGGGGGAGAGGGAGGAACCAGAGAGGGGGGGGAGATGCAGGGGTGTCGTGGCGCTCTTGGCGCCCTCCAGCAGCAGCGGCGGCAAGCAGGAGGTGGCCGCGCGCGTGCTGGCGTGCGGAGGCCACGCGCCCCTGCCTACTGGCGTGAGGTAGGGGATGACTGGCATCTCCAGTGGGCTGGGCTGCTACAGTAACGGGCCAAGGTAACTCTCTCTCTGCTTTCTGTTTATGTTTTCTATTTATTTCTCTGTTTTTGAATTAGTAAAAATACTAATTCATTTTGTAAGATCCTGAAAATAATTGTGGGCACTTTTGAAACTATTTCCAACAGCCCTCAAATGCTTTCAAGATTATTGGACAGTTAAAATATTTTATAGAATTTAAATGTCCACATTCAAATACTTATGATTTAATTCAAAAATCCAGAATGTCCTAGAAAAAGTGTGCACCATTTTGCCAGGGGTTTTAGCCCAATCCAGAAATGATGAACATTTATGAAGGCATTTTGGGATCATTGAAAATATTTCATTGTGACCCTAGTTGGATTTCATTTGGTGCTAGGGTTTGAACATCCCCATTTCAAGTTTAGGCAAAATTTAAACATGATGCACCAACCAAGCTAGTCCAAGTGCATACAAGGTTAGGGATGTGACAACTCACCCCCACTAAACAAAAATCTCGTCCCGAGATTCAAGCGTAGGGTAAGATGAAAGGGGAACACAAACTAACATAATCTTCACGATCCAATTGTTCTTCTCGAAGATGTTAATTCATTGCATCATCTTGATCTTGACATCTTTTCTTTCGGGAGCTTCATCCAACTATGATGACGGAAGAGAGGGAAACTCTACAGGATTGATCTTCTCGAAGATCGAGCTATACAAGATCAACTCGCGGAATGAGATGCTGAAACATCTCGAGTTGAGACACAAAACACATCGAGAGGGATGGAAGAACAAACGATGAGATTTGACTTGGTGGGCAACAATCCTACGCTTAGGTAGGATGGTGCATGGGTTCCAAAGCAGCGAGGAGTTAATTGCCATGACTCCATAACGGGGCACCTTAGGAAAGGTGACTCGTAGAATTCTTCCCTTAAGTGGCAAAAAGAATTACTTTTGATTCAGAGATCATTGAAACTCTTTATACCAGCCCAAGGCAAACGCAACAATCGTTTGGCGGAGTACGAAGGATGGCACAATGTAAGCGTATACTGAGGTGCAAGCTGGGAACAAAATGCAAATGATGGGAATGATTCTAGTAACTGGGGAGAAACCCAACAGTAGAGAGTGATTCCACTATTGGAAAGGTTATAACATAACCGATGAAATGTGGGGCCAATCCCAGTTAGTGCTGACGATGACACCTAATGCTTGCGCGTGCTCTCAAGAACTTGAGCATTTCCATATTCATCAAGTTTTACCAATATCCGTGCCGAGGATCCTGGCATCATCTTACTTCCATGATGAATAGTGATGGACAATGCGGATACAAAGGAAGATAACACCTTCTCAGACTTCCCCTTAGCGAGGCTAAGGAAACAGAATCTGGATGATCGACCGAGAGACATTTAGCACTCCGCTTCTAATGTTCTCCTTGATGTGCTAGTGCAACCCATTTATTAAAATGGTTTGGTACGTAGAACATCAAGTAAAAGGTCGGACTTCGGGAGCACAAGAGTCCATAAGGAATATCTACGGAAGTAGAATCTTATGAAATCCTTATGGAGAGGTGGCCAACTTCCTCAATCAAGATACTATAATAATAGGTCTTCCGGTTGGGTGTGTTGGCCACGACATCCACTCTACCGGTTACCGAGAGACCAATATTATAGCTCTTGGGAAACGTTCCAACCATCACATCTGCCCGAGATTCAGATCTGGTTGGTGGTAGGATATTCCAGACTCATCGAGTCTAGGAAGAAAAATGAAGGTTTGCAACACCAACTGACGAGATGACGTTGCGAGATTCTCAGGGGATGAACTACGATAGCAAGCTCCAAAACATGAGCTGGTTCTGCTACAACATGTGAACACGCTGTCCCAGACAAGCATGACCACATAGTAGTCTTACAAGAAAACACTACCGAGCTCTGGTTGGGAACCATCATTAAGATAACGAAGTCTTGTGCATGTCCGTCCGGGCCCTTCAGGTGTAGCGCATGAACTTCTTTTCTTTGAACAAATCAATCAGTGGCTTGGTGTGCTAGGAAATACCGATGGGATGGAGGTAGCTAATCTCTCAAGCCATGGTATACTTCGCATGTGCATGACTGACTTGGGATGATTCCAGAGGAAGCAAAACTAACTTTCTCGAATTCACGACGGCAACTTGCACCTAATGCACGTGAACTTGGAGAAAGCCACTTCTTGCACCAAACATATACCTCATGAACAACATGAAGGCAATGGTTACAAAGTTTTCAACACTAGGTTGATGTTCAACATGAATTAAGGAGGGGACAAGATGTTGTTGATGGGCTCAATAGCCACTCATCGGAGTTCCATATCACTGGACTTCCACCATCATGTGAACACGGTGATAGCATTGGTCAGACCAAAGATGTAATGGTGTATGCTCGAGGAATCAACCACGAGTAAGACAACATTACGAACATCGTTGGTTCTGGTTTGATTTGGTAATAGCCCATACTCAAATCAAAGTTTGGTTAAGAGGATAGGTCCATTAATTGATCACGAGGACCAATCGATGGAGATATCATCTTTCTTCAACACACACACACAAAGAGATATCCTTGACCATGAACTAAGTCAGGCAAGCTTTATCTTCCAACTCTCCAAGTTGTTGTTTAGCTTAACCAACTAGCTCAAGGTATCCAGCACAGATTCTTGGAGAAAGAGTGGTTTATAGGAAAACCATTTGATCACGAGCTCAACATAGCGGTCAGGTGTCAACCTGGTAACACTTCCGAGAAGATATTCGAGAAATCACGAACCACCGATATGTTACTAAGCTCGAGAACAAACTTGCTTTTCAGGGCAAGACGATGTGATCAAAAAGAGCGAGGAATTGATACAATCCTAACTCGTTGACCAAAGAGTGCACCAGGAAAAATGGACTAGGTAACACGATCAATCTCAGGATGATGATTGAATAACCGGCACGCTAAGGATGAGAGTATTGTCCATTAACTACCAAGCAACGAGTTGCTCAGAGTATTGATTTCACACATCACAGTTCACTTGTCGGTATTCCGGTTGTGACAACACGGGACCGAGGAATGAATAATGATGGCGAGAAGTATCACTGCGTCAAGAATTCATAAGAGATGGTGCAATTCTCATGACACTCTTGACATAAAGATGGTAACACTCCAAGGTAGAGCAGAGCAAAAGCTGGATTGGCATTTTGGTCTGCGGAATACAATTGCTTTGACCCAATCCTAGATATGGACGAGGTCCTGGAGTTTGTTTCTCCTAGTCATTCTGAAATAGAACAGCTTGACGGACTACAAGGATGGTACGCATCGATATCACGGATGTACAACTAGTCCTGACTATCAATTGATAGACAGAGGTCAGAATACAACTAAAGAGAGACAACTCAAAGGACATATGGTTTCTGAGTTTCGGATGCATAGATTTAGTATGTCAACAAGTTCCAACATATTTCTTCCAGATAATCCATGGAGAGGAGGAAGGACTGGCAGATTCACAATATGAATGGAGTACTCCTCAAGAGCGCCCTGGTTGTGATCTTTTGGTTCAAAAGAACTCCTGCCAAGGATGGTTCATGGTATTTGGAAGAATGGTATACCACGGACCTCGAGGACTATCGCAAAGGTTACTAATATCCTAAAGGTACGAGCAACACTATCAACACGAGGTAAGTAGAGTGAATCTTGGGTCAAGAACCCAAGAGTAGGATACCTACTACTAAATGGCATCACGAGATGCTTTCGGGAATGATGGCCAGAATCATCACACTGGAAACACAAAACATGGCTAGATTACTAGGTGATCCTCTAAGACACCTAGGGTCATAATAATAGCTCCAACACATATACCGAGGCAATAGAGTGCCTCAACGCACCGGTAGTGTGCTTAATCTGGCCCAAAGGGACGCAACAACAGAGGGAAAGGATTTTGCAAATGCATCAGATTGTTTAGAAACCTGGGATGACTCGGGCAACATAACGGCTGTAAAAGCTCAAAAGGATTTGAGATATCCTGCAAAATGATGGCATAACCACTCAACATCATAATATCAAGGTTCCGAGATCAGCTATCAACACACGGAAGTAGTAGAAACTGAACTGAGGCTTCAGACCAACAATCCTACGAGTCTACGGATTAGTAACACGTGATCCTGATAGAAAGATGGGAAGCCTAGTTCTTAATCCCCGTAGAAGAGAAGAGGGTGACTCAGATCAGAGGACATAAGGTAAAGGAGTAAAAAGAGCCTTACGTTCCCTTCCACAATCAATTCCCTTATATAACTAAAGCATTTCTAGACTCAACTTCGACCAGTTTGGCTTGGTAATCCTACAGGCAGTCAGGCTCTGATACCAAAGCTGTCGGGACCCCGATTCCAAGTCACACCGATCTAGCCTGTAACACCTCATATCACCTTGCGGCCTCACGCACGGTACTCCCACGGGTGTCGCCTTACCATGGCCCGGAACCGTTTGCGCCTTTTGGCTCACGTATATGACAATGTCGCTAGCATCCATATGACAGAGAACCCGGGCCGACATGGCTAGTCGTGAACCCAAAGCGGCACTAACGTATGGGGACAGGCATACATGAATCAACATCGAACGTGTCGGTCAGCAGCGTGCGAATCCGGGCTGTAGCACTGGGCTAACAGGACTCCGGGAACCCGGGCTGTAGCAGGCTAGGCAGGACTCCGGATGTCACCGCGTGACATTTCCCCGAAGGGACAGACACAGGAACGATATGAAACACATGCCGGCCAGTCAAGTGTCCAGAGCAGTAGTGCTGGGCTAGCAGGACTCCGGTGAACCGGGCTGTAGCGGACTACTATGGCTCAAGGAGGCACTAGACTACATTTCCCCATAAGAGAGGCTGCTAAGGATAGACAACTAGATTGTCGGATCCCACACATACCAAGCATTTCAATCATACACACAATATGCTCGATATGTGCAAATACAACATGGCATCACAACAAGACTCTACGACTCAGAGTATTTATTCATTAGGCTCCGAAGAGCCAGATATTACAAACATGGGTCTCATGACCCAACATTCAGAGCATACAAGTCAAAGCACATGCGGAAGCTTAACATGTCTGAGTACAGACATCTACAAATGAAAAAGGCTGAGAAGCCTGACTATCTACCAGATCCTGCCGAGGGCACAAGATCGTAGCTGAGGTATCAAGCTAAACGTCGAAGTCCACACGGAACTACTAGCGAGACTGACGTCTCTCTGCAAAACATAAAATAAGCAAACGTGAGTACAAATGTACCCAGCAAGACTTACATCAGAACTATCTACATATGCATCGGTATCAACAAAGGGGGTGGTGGAGTTTAACTGCAGCAAGCCAGCTTTGACTCGGTGGCTATCCTGAACTACGACTGCAAGTAACTCTTTTGAGGTGGCGCACACGAGTCCACATATTCACCATATCAATACACCACTATGGATCCGCTCCCGTCTCCCTACGAGAACGCCATCCATAGCACTCACGCTTATCTTGCGCATTTTAGAGTATCCACTTTCACTTGTCTATGAACTGTACAGGCAACCCAGAAGTCCTTTACCGCGGACACGGCTATTCGAATAGATCATATTAACCCTGCAGGGGTGTACTTCGTCACACACGCTCTCGCCACTTACCACCATGTACACGTCGTGTACCTCGGCAACCTTCAAGCGGAAGCCTGGCGAGGGAGTCGGCCACGACCTGACTAACCACACAAGTCTCTAGTCCAGGTTTATCGCCTATTCGGGTTCCATCCGCAAGGAGATCCGGCCGGGGTGTCGCTCACGGCCCCAAACGATGTGTGCAGGGTTCCCGAGCCCACCATCCGGGTGCCACTCGGTACACCAGGCCACGTGTGCCTAGTCTGTCCCAAGCCCACCTGTACCGGGTGCCACTTGGTAGACTACTAACACTACCTACAAACACCAGAAACTAGTTGCAACTCCTGGACAGAGATCGAGGTTGATTAATAAGTCGAGAGGGGTCGAGTTACCGGAACCCAATGTGTGGTAGTAACTGTTCATGGATCACAAACACAGAACTCAGTTCCTGAGGACGGTTTCAATGAGACAACCCACCATGTACTCCTACATGGCCTCTCACCGCTACCTTTACCAAATCGTGTTCACACACTTAGCTCTCAACAGTAGGACATGTTCACCAATTCCAATTCATTCCCGATGAATCAGACCTGACACAACTCTAAGCAATAGCAGGCATGACAAACAAGCATGAATGAGTAGGCACATCAGGGCTCAAACAACTCCTACTCATGCTAGTGGGTTTCATCTATTTACTGTGGCAATGACAGGTCATGCAGAGGATAAAGGGGTTCAGCTACCGCAGCAAGTAACAGATGAATCGTTGTTGTCCTAATGCAGTAAAAGAGAGCAGGAGCGAGAGAGTGGGATTGTATCGGAATGAGCAAGGGGTTTTGCTTGCCTGGCACTTCTGAAGATAGCATTGAGTCTTCATCAGTGTCAACGATCACACGCCGGAACAACGTCTACTGAGAGGGGACAACACCGGCAACAGAGAGGAAAACCAATCAATGCAATGCGACAATATGATGCATGAATGTGACATGGCAATATGCTGTGAATTGAGCTAATGCAGCTAGCAACATGTTAAATGGAGTTGGTTTGAACCCTAGGTTCAATTCAAACTCCATATGTGAGGGTTTAAATGCCATTTATATAATTTGGCCTAAACAGCAGCCATAAGTTGTTTTAACATGCATGAAAATGGTACAGATGGATAGATTGGATTTTTCTGATCATTTTTCATATATAAATTATTTCATTTGGAGTTACGGTTGATTTTCTATGATTTTTAGAAGTTTATAGGATTTTCTGGAATTTCCTGAATTATTTTTAATCCAGAAAAGGATTAATTGCGTCAGCACTGCGTCATGCCTGTGTCAGCAGGTCAGCAGCGCTGACCAGGGTCAAACCTGACGTGTGGGGTCCACACGTCAGTGACACCTGGTGCTAACCCGCGTTGACTAGCACTTTGACCTGCTGCGGGGCCCATTGTCAGTGGCTAAGGGCGGCTGAGCTGGCAGGGATTAGCGCTAATGACTGCGCCACGTCGGTCCTCGCCGGAGTTTCGCCGGCGACAACCAAAACTGCGGCGGCAACTCGCCGGACTTGAGCTACAGACGGCGGTTGGACGCGCGGAAACCACCAGGAGGTAGCCCACGCTCTTCCGCATCCAGGGGAGGTGTCAGAAGGTCGCGGGGTGGCCTGGTTCGCCGGCGGCGAGCACTTGGGCGGCCGCCAGAGTTCGGTGTGTGCGGCAGCTGCGGCTAGAGCATGTGGCGGAGCAAGTTAAGCAGCGGGGCGGCAGCTACGGACCAGTAGGAGCACAACCATGTGCTCGGACGCAAGCGTTGGGTGCCCTGGCCACGACGGCGCCATGGCCGGCGACACGGAGCTCTCGGCTCGGGTGGCTAGACTGGCTAGAGGAGGGGATTGACTGCGGGGAAGAGGGATAGTCGACGGAGGAGCTCACAGTGATCACGAGGAGGGGTTCGGCTTGCTCGTGGATGAACTGGGGCAGACGAATCGGCCGGCGGCATCTCGGATGCCCGAGGTTGAAGACGATGGCAGTGACGGCAGAGCAGGCCTCCCGGCGGGGTGTAGTTCGCTGGAGAGGGCGAGGCGTCAAGGCGGAGCCTCTGGACTGCTCAAGGGGACGAGGGAGAGGCGATGGCCGCGGTGGTGCTAGTCGGCGGCGGCAGGAGCGTTCGGTGAGGTGGGGGGGGGGGGAACGGCGAGGGAGAGAGCCAGGGGAGAGGGGGAGAGCTCGAGGGAGAGGCCGAGGGGGACCAGGGGTCTGCGTGGCATCGCGAGGGAGATCCAGGGCGACGAGGGAGCACGCAGGCAGGGTGGAGGTGGCCGGCGTGTGGCTGCGCGCGCCGGGCACGCGCGCTCCAGTCCTTCTGGCGTGAGCTGGAAGAGGACAAGGGAGAGAGATGGGCTGGGCCAACAGTGTTGGGCCAACACAGTGCAGGCCAGGTAAGTGGCTCAGGTACTCTCCTCTCTCTCTCTCTTTACTTTATGTTTTCTATTTATTTGATCTGTTTTGAATTAGTAAAATTACTAACTCATTTTGTAAAATCCTGATAAAAATTGTGGGCACTATTTGAATTATTTCCAACAGCCCCCAATTGTTTTCATAAGTATTGAAGCATTTAAAATATTTATAGGCATTAAATGCTCCAATTCAAATACAGTATGATTTAGCTCAAAAATCCATAAATGGCCAATAAATATGCTCATCATTTCTGGCAGAGGTTTTCACCTTTATAAAAAATCATGAACATTTCCAAAGGGCATTTTGGGTTCATTGAAAACATTTGAATTTGACCCTAGTTGAGTTCATTTGGTGCTAGGGTTTGATCATCCCCATTTCAAATTTGCAATAAGTTTAGACATGATGCAAGCATATCTAGCTAGCCTAGTGCATAGCAAGGCTAGGGATGTGACAACTCACCCCCACTAAACAAAAATCTCGTCCCGAGATTCAAGCGTAGGGTAAGATGAAAGGGCAACACAAACTAACATAATCTTCACGATCCAATTGTTCTCCTCGAAGATGTTGATTCATTGCATCATCTTGATCTTGACATCTTTTCTTTCGAGAGCTTCATCCAACTATGATGACGGAAGAGAGGGAAACTCTACAGGATTGATCTTCTCGAAGATCGAGCTATACAAGATCAACTCGCGGAATGAGATGTTGAAACATCTCGAGTTGAGACACAGAACACGTCGAGAGGGATGGAAGAACAAACGATGAGGTTTGATTTGGTGGGCAACAATCCCACGCTTAGATAGTATGGTGCATGGGTTCCAAAGCAGCGAGGAGTTAATTGCCATGACTCCATAACGGGGCACCTTAGGAAAGGTGACTCATAGAATTATTCCCTTAAGTGGCAAAAATAATTACTTTTGATATAAATATCATTGAAACTCTTTATGCCAGCCTAAGGCAATCACAAATGATCGTTCGAGGGAGTTCGGGGGAACGACACACTCGGGCTAGAATGGACGATGTGAACTACCTTGTTGAAGACAACGAAATGGATGATTTGCTTATCATCGGGGATGGATGGGACCCATAGTAGGACCACTTTTGAAGATGATCCTAAGCAGTAATTACTGAGGTGCAAGCTGGGAACAAAATGCAAATGATGGGAATGATTCTAGTAACTGGGGAGAAACCCAACAGTAGAGAGTGATTCCACTATTAGAAAGGTTATAACATAACCGATGAAATGTGGGCCAATCCCAGTTAGTGCTGACGATGACACCTAATGCTTGCGCGTGCTCTCAAGAACTTGAGCATTTCCATATTCATCAAGTTTTACCAATATCCGTGCCGAGGATCCTGGCATCATATCTTACTTCCATGATGAATAGTGATGGATAATGCGGATACAAAGGAAGATAACACCTTCTCAGACTTCCCCTTAGCGAGGCTAAGGAAACAGAATCTGGATGATCGACCGAGAGACATTTAGCACTCCGCTTCTAATGTTCTCCTTGATGTGCTAGTGCAACCCATTTATTAAAATGGTTTGGTACGTAGAACATCAAGTAAAAGGTCGGACTTCGGGAGCACAAGAGTCCATAAGGAATATCTACAGAAGTAGAATCTTATGAAATCCTTATGGAGAGGTGGCCAACTTTCTCAATCAAGATACTACGATAATAGGTCTTCCGGCTGGGTGTGTTGGCCACGACATCCACTTACCGGTAACAGAGAGACTATTAGTATAGTTCTTGGGAAATGTTCAACCATCACATCTGCCTGAGATTCAGATCTGGTTGGTGTCGGGATATTCCAGACTCATCAAGTCTAGAAAGAAAAATGAAAGTTTGCAACGCAATTCGACGAGATGACGTTGCGAGATTCTCGGGGCATGAGCTATGATAGCAAGCTCCAAAACACGAGCTGGTTCTGCTACAAACCTGTGAACACGCTATCCAAGACAAGCATGACCACGTGGTAGTCTTATAATAAAACACTACCGAGTTCAGGTGGGGAACCATCATCGCGGATAACGAAGTCCTTGCATAAGTCATATGATTAGCTCTTATGAAGGAACTTCTTCTCCTTGAACAAATCAGTTAGTGGCTTGAGGTGCTAGGGAATACATGTGGAGTGGAGGTAATTAATCTACCAAACCATGGTATACTTTGCACATGCATGACTGACTTGGGACGATTCCAGAGGAAGCAAAACTAACTTTCTCAAATTCACTGCGGCAACTTGCACCTAATGCACGTGAACTTGGAGAAAGTCACTTCTTACACCAAACATATATTTCATAAACGGGACATGAGGATAATGCTTACAAAAGTTTCCAACACTAGCTTGATGTTCAACATGAATTAAGGAGGAGACAAGATGCTGTTGATGGGCTCAATAGCAACTCATCGGAATTCCCATATCACTGGACTTCCACCATCATGTGAACACGGTGATAGCATTGGTCAGACCAAAAGATGTAATGGTGTATGCTCGAGAGATCAACCACGAGTAAGACAACATCACGAACATCGTTGGTTCTGATTTGACTTGACGATAGCCCATACTCAAGTCAAAGTTTTGACAAGGCAATAGATCCAACAACTGATCACGAGGACCAATCGATGGAGATATCATCTTTCTTCAACACACACACACAAAAGAGATATCCCTTACCATGAACTAAGTCAGACAAGCTTTATCTTCCAACTCTCCAAGTTGTTGTTTAGCTTAACCAACTAGCTCAAGGTATCCAGCACAGATTCTTGGAGAAAGAGTGGTTTATAGGAAAACAATTTGATCACGAGCTCAACATAGCGGTCAGGTGTCAACCTGGTAGCACTTCCGAGAAGATATTCGAGAAATCACGAACCACCGATATGTTACTAGGCTCGAGAACAAACTTGCTTTTCAGGGCAAGACTATGTGATCAAAAAGAGCGAGGAGTTGATACAATCCTAACTCGTTGACCAAAGAGTGCACCAGGAAAAATGGACTAGGTAACACGATCAATCTCAGGATCATGATTGAATAACCAACACGCTAAGAATGAGATTGTTGTCCATTAACTACCAAGCAACGGGGTTGCTAGGAGTATTGATTTCACACATCACAGTTCACTTGTCGGTATTCCGGTTGTGACAACACGGGACCGAGGCATGAATAATGATGGCGAGAAGTATCACTGCGTCAAGAATTCATAAGAGATGGTGCAATTCTCATGACACTCTTGGCATAAAGATGGTAACACTCCAAGGTAGAGCAGAGCAAAATCTGGATTGGCATTTTGGTCTGCGGAATACAATTGCTTTGACCCAATCCTAGATATGGACGAGGTCCTGGAGTTTGTTTCTCCTAGTCATTCTGAAATAGAACAACTTGATGGACTACAAGGATGGTACGCATCGATATCACGGATGTACAACTAGTCCTGACTATCAATTGATAGACAGAGGTCAGAATACAACTAAAGAGAGACAACTCAAAGGGACATATGGTTTTCTGAGTTTCGGATGCATAGATTTAGTATGTCAACAAGTTCCACATATTTCTTCCAGATAATCCATGGAGAGGAGGAAGGACTGGCAGAGTCACAATATGAATGGAGTACTCCTCAAGAGCGCCCTGGTTGTGATCTTTTGGTTCAAAAGAACTCCTGCCAAGGATGGTTCATGGTATTTGGAAGAATGGTATACCACGGACCTCGAGGACTATCGCAAAGGTTACTAATATCCTAAAGGTACGAGCAACACTATCAACACGAGGTAAGTAGAGTGAATCTTGGGTCAAGAACCCAAGAGTAGGATACCTACTACTAAATGGCATCACGAGATGCTTTCGGGAATGATGGCCAGAATCATCACACTGGAAACACAAAACATGGCTAGATTACTAGGTGATCCTCTAAGACACCTAGGGTCATAATAATAGCTCCAACACATATACCGAGGCAATAGAGTGCCTCAACGCACCGGTAGTGTGCTTAATCTGGCCCAAAGGGACGCAACAACAGAGGGAAAGGATTTTGCAAATGCATCAGATTGTTTAGAAACCTGGGATGACTCGGACAACATAACGGCTGTAAATGCTCAAAAGGATTTGAGACATCCTGCAAAATGGTGGCATAACCACTCAACATCATAATATCAAGGTTCCGAGATCAACTATCAACACACGGAAGTAGTAGAAACTGAACTGAGGCTTCAGACCAACAATCCTACGAGTCTACGGATTAGTAACACGTGATCCTGATAGAAAGATGAGAAGCCTAGTTCTTAATCCCCGTAGAAGAGAAGAGGGTGACTCAGATCAGAAGGCATAAGGTAAAGGAGTAAAAAGAGCCTTACGTTCCCTTCCACAATCAATTCCCTTATATAACTAAAGCATTTCTAGACTCAACTTCGACCAGTTTGGCTTGGTAATCCTACAGGCAGTCAGGCTCTGATACCAAAGCTGTCGGGACCCCGATTCCAAGTCACACCGATCTAGCCTGTAACACCTCATATCACTTTGCGGCCTCACGCACGGTACTCCCACGGGTGTCGCCTTACCATGGCCCGGGACCGTTTGCGCCTTTTGGCTCACGTATATGACAATGTCGCTAGCATCCATATGACAGAGAACCCGGGCCGACATGGCTAGTCGTGAACCCAAAGCGGCACTAACGTATGGGGACAGGCATACATGAATCAACATCGAACGTGTCGGTCAGCAGCGTGCGAATCCGGGCTGTAGCACTGGGCTAACAGGACTCCGGGAACCCGGGCTGTAGCAGGCTAGGCAGGACTCCGGATGTCACCGCGTGACATTTCCCCGAAGGGACAGACACAGGAACGATATGAAACACATGCCGGCCAGTCAAGTGTCCAGAGCAGTAGTGCTGGGCTAGCAGGACTCCGGTGAACCGGGCTGTAGCGGACTACTATGGCTCAAGGAGGCACTAGACTACATTTCCCCATAAGAGAGGCTGCTAAGGATAGACAACTAGATTGTCGGATCCCACACATACCAAGCATTTCAATCATACACACAATATGCTCGATATGTGCAAATACAACATGGCATCACAACAAGACTCTACGACTCAGAGTATTTATTCATTAGGCTCCGAAGAGCCAGATATTACAAACATGGGTCTCATGACCCAACATTCAGAGCATACAAGTCAAAGCACATGCGGAAGCTTAACATGTCTGAGTACAGACATCTACAAATGAAAAAGGCTGAGAAGCCTGACTATTTACTAGATCCTGCCGAGGGCACAAGATCGTAGCTGAGGTATCAAGCTAAACGTCGAAGTCCACACGGAACTACTAGCGAGACTGACGTCTCTCTGCAAAACATAAAATAAGCAAACGTGAGTACAAATGTACCCAGCAAGACTTACATCAGAACTATCTACATATGCATCGGTATCAACAAAGGGGGTGGTGGAGTTTAACTGCAGCAAGCCAGCTTTGACTCGGTGGCTATCCTGAACTACGACTGCAAGTAACTCTTTTGAGGTGGCGCACACGAGTCCACATATTCACCATATCAATACACCACTATGGATCCGCTCCCGTCTCCCTACGAGAACGCCATCCATAGCACTCACGCTTATCTTGCGCATTTTAGAGTATCCACTTTCACTTGTCTATGAACTGTACAGGCAACCCAGAAGTCCTTTACCGCGGACACGGCTATTCGAATAGATCATATTAACCCTGCAGGGGTGTACTTCGTCACACACGCTCTCGCCACTTACCACCATGTACACGTCGTGTACCTCGGCAACCTTCAAGCGGAAGCCTGGCGAGGGAGTCGGCCACGACCTGACTAACCACACAAGTCTCTAGTCCAGGTTTATCGCCTATTCGGGTTCCATCCGCAAGGAGATCCGGCCGGGGTGTCGCTCACGGCCCCAAACGATGTGTGCAGGGTTCCCGAGCCCACCATCCGGGTGCCACTCGGTACACCAGGCCACGTGTGCCTAGTCTGTCCCAAGCCCACCTGTACCGGGTGCCACTTGGTAGACTACTAACACTACCTACAAACACCAGAAACTAGTTGCAACTCCTGGACAGAGATCGAGGCGGTTAATAAGCCGAGAGGGGTCGAGTTACCGGAACCCAATGTGTGGTAGTAACTGTTCATGGATCACAAACACAGAACTCAGTTCCTGAGGACGGTTTCAATGAGACAACCCACCATGTACTCCTACATGGCCTCTCACCGCTACCTTTACCAAATCGTGTTCACACACTTAGCTCTCAACAGTAGGACATGTTCACCAAATTCCAATTCATTCCCGATGAATCAGACCTGACTCAACTCTAAGCAATAGCAGGCATGACAAACAAGCATGAATGAGTAGGCACATCACGGCTCAAACAACTCCTACTCATGCTAGTGGGTTTCATCTATTTACTGTGGCAATGACAGGTCATGCAGAGGATAAAGGGGTTCAGCTACCGCAGCAAGTAACAGATGAATCGTTGTTGTCCTAATGCAGTAAAAGAGAGCAGGAGCGAGAGAGTGGGATTGTATCGGAATGAGCAAGGGGGTTTTGCTTGCCTGGCACTTCTGAAGATAGCATTGAGTCTTCATCAGTGTCAACGATCACAGCGACGGAACAGCGTCTACTGAGAGGGGACAACACCGGCAACAGAGAGGAAAACCAATCAATGCAATGCAACAATATGATGCATGAATGTGACATGGCAATATGCTGTGAATTGAGCTAATGCAGCTAGCAACATGTTAAATGGAGTTGGTTTGAACCCTAGGTTCAATTCAAACTCCATATGTGAGGGTTTAAATGCCATTTATATAATTTGGCCTAAACAGCAGCCATAAGTTGTTTTAACATGCATGAAAATGGTACAGATGGATAGATTGGATTTTTCTGATCATTTTTCATATATAAATTATTTCATTTGGAGTTACGGTTGATTTTCTATGATTTTTAGAAGTTTATAGGATTTTCTGGAATTTCCTGAATTATTTTTAATCCAGAAAAGGATTAATTGCGTCAGCACTGCGTCATGCCTGTGTCAGCAGGTCAGCAGCGCTGACCAGGGTCAAACCTGACGTGTGGGGTCCACACGTCAGTGACACCTGGTGCTAACCCGCGTTGACTAGCACTTTGACCTGCTGCGGGGCCCATTGTCAGTGGCTAAGGGCGGCTGAGCTGGCAGGGATTAGCGCTAATGACTGCGCCACGTCGGTCCTCGCCGGAGTTTCGCCGGCGACAACCAAAACTGCGGCGGCAACTCGTCGGACTTGAGCTACAGACAGCGGTTGGACGCGCGGAAACCAACATGAGGTAGCCCACGCTCTTCCGCATCCAGGGGAGGTGTCAGAAGGTCGCGGGGTGGCCTGGTTCGCCGGCGGCGAGCACTTGGGCGGCCGCCAGAGTTCGGTGTGTGCGGCAGCTGCGGCTAGAGCATGTGGCGGAGCAAGTTAAGTAGCTGGGCGGCAGCTACGGACCAGTAGGAGCACAACCATGTGCCCGGACGCAAGCGTTGGGTGCCCTGGCCACGACGGCGCCATGGCCGGCGACACGGAGCTCTCGGCTCGGGTGGCTAGACTGGCTAGAGGAGGGGATTGACTGCGGGGAAGAGGGATAGTCGACGGAGGAGCTCACAGTGATCACGAGGAGGGGTTCGGCTTGCTCGTGGATGAACTGGGGCAGACGAATCGGCCGGCGGCATCTCGGATGCCCGAGGTTGAAGACGATGGCAGTGACGGTAGAGCAGGCCTCCCGGCGGGGTGTAGTTCGCTGGAGAGGGCGAGGCGTCAAGGCGGAGCCTCTGGACTGCTCAAGGGGACGAGGGAGAGGCGATGGCCGCGGTGGTGCTAGTCGGCGGCGGCAGGAGCGTTCGGTGAGGGGGGGGGGAACGGCGAGGGAGAGAGCCAGGGGAGAGGGGGAGAGCTCGAGGGAGAGGCCGAGGGGGACCAGGGGTCTGCGTGGCATCGCGAGGGAGATCCAGGGCGACGAGGGAGCACGCAGGCAGGGTGGAGGTGGCCGGCGTGTGGCTGCGCGCGCCGGGCACGCGCGCTCCAGTCCTTCTGGCGTGAGCTGGAAGAGGACAAGGGAGAGAGATGGGCTGGGCCAACAGTGTTGGGCCAACACAGTGCAGGCCAGGTAAGTGGCTCAGGTACTCTCCTCTCTCTCTCTCTTTACTTTATGTTTTCTATTTATTTGATCTGTTTTGAATTAGTAAAATTACTAACTCATTTTGTAAAATCCTGATAAAAATTGTGGGCACTATTTGAATTATTTCCAACAGCCCCCAATTGTTTTCATAAGTATTGAAGCATTTAAAATATTTATAGGCATTAAATGCTCCAATTCAAATACAGTATGATTTAGCTCAAAAATCCATAAATGGCCAATAAATATGCTCAGCATTTCTGGCAGAGGTTTTCACCTTTATCAAAAATCATGAACATTTCCAAAGGGCATTTTGGGTTCATTGAAAACATTTGAATTTGACCCTAGTTGAGTTCATTTGGTGCTAGGGTTTGAACATCCCCATTTCAAGTTTAGGCAAAATTTAAACATGATGCACACATGAAGCTAGCCTAGTGCATAGCAAGGCTAGGGATGTGACAACTATCCCCCTAGGAGCATGCGCGTAGTGCTTGGATTTTGATGACTTGTAGATTTTAGCAATAAGTATGTGAGTTCTTTATGACTAATGTTGAGTCCATGGATTATACGCACTCTCACCCTTCCATCATTGCTAGCCTCTTCGGTACCGTGCATTGCCCTTTCTCACATTGAGAGTCGGTGCAAACTTCGCCGGTGCATCCAAAACCCGTGATATGATACACTCTTTCACACATAAACCTCCTTATATCTTCCTCAAAACAGCCACCATACCTACCTATTATGGCATTTCCAAAGCCATTCCGAGATATATTGCCATGCAACTTTCCACCATTCCGTTTATCATGACACATTCATCATTGTCATATTGCTTAACATGATCATGTAGTTGACATAGTATTTGTGGCAAAGCCACCATTCATAATTTTTTCATACATGTCACTCTTGATTCATTGCATATCCCGGTATACCGCCGGAGGCATTCATATAGAGTCATACTTTGTTCTAGTATCGAGTTGTAATCATTGAGTTGTAAATAAATAGAAGTGTGATGATCATCATTTTCTAGAGCATTGTCCCAAGTGAGGAATAAAAAAAAGAGAAAGGCCATAAAAAAAGAGAAGGCCCAAAAAAATGAGAGAAAAAGAGAGAAGGGACAATGCTATTATCCTTTGCCACACTTGTGCTTCAAAGTAGCACCATCATCTTCATGATAGAGAGTCTCTTGTTTTGTCACTTTCATATACTAGTGGGAATTTTCATTATAGAACTTGGCTTGTATATTCCAACAATGGGCCTCCTCAAGTGCCCTAGGTCTTCGTGAGCAAGCAAGTTGGATGCACACCCACTTAGTTTCTTTTGTTGAGCTTTCATGCATTTATAGCTCTAGTGCATCCGTTGCATGGCAATCCCTACTCCTTGCATTAACATCAATCGATGGGCATCTCCATAGCTCATTGATTAGCCTCGTTGATGTGAGACTTTCTCCTTTTTTGTCTTCTCCACATAACCCCCATCATCATATTCTATTCCACCCATAGTGCTATGTCCATGGCTCGCGCTCATATATTGCATGAAGGTTTATAAACTTTGAGATTACTAAAGTATGAAACAATTGCTTGGCTTGTCATCGGGGTTGTGCATGATGAGAGCATTCTTGTGTGACGAAAATGGAGCATGACTAAACTATATGATTTTGTAGGGATGAACTTTCTTTGGCCATGTTATTTTGAGAAGACATAATTGCTTAGTTAGTATGCTCGAAGTATTATTATTTTTATGTCAATATGAACTTTTATCTTGAATCTTTCGGATCCGAATTATCATACCACAATTAAGAAGAATTACATTGAAATTATGCCAAGTAGCACTCCGCATCAAAAATTCTGTTTTTATCATTTACGTACTTGAGGACGAGCAGGAATTAAGCTTGGGGATGCTTGATACGTCTCCAACGTATCTATAATTTTTGATTGCTCCATGCTATATTATCTACTGTTTTGGACAATATTGGGATTTATTATCCACTTTTATATTATTTTTGGGACTAACCTATTAACCGTAGGCCCAGCCAAGAATTGCTGTTTTTTGCCTATTCCAGAGTTTCGCAGAAAAAGAATATCAAACAGAGTCCAAACGGAATGAAACCTTCGGGAGCGTGATTTTTGGAAAGAACATGATCCAGGAGACTTGGACCCTACGTAAGAGAAGCTTCCAGGAGGCCACGAGGTAGGGGGGCGCACCCACCCCCCAGGGCGCGCCCTCCACCCTCGTGGGCCCCATTTTGCTCCACCGACGTACTTCTTCCTCCTATATATACCTACGTACCCCCAAACGATCAGATACGGAGCCAAAAACCTAATTCCACCGCCGCAACTTTCTGTACCCACGAGATCCCATCTTGGGGCCTGTTCCGGAGCTCCGCCGGAGGGGGCATCCATCACGGAGGGCTTCTACATCAACACCATAGCTTCTCCGATGAAGTGTGAGTAGTTTACCTCAGACCTTCAGGTCCATAGTTAGTAGCTAGATGGCTTCTTCTCTCTTTTTGGATCTCAATACAATGTTCTCCCCCTCTCTCGTGGCGATCTATTCGATGTAATCTTATTTTTGCGGTGTGTTTGTTGAGACCGATGAATTGTGGGTTTATGATCAAGATTATCTATGAACAATATTTGAATCTTCTCTGAATTCGTTTATGTATGATTGGTTATCTTTGCAAGTCTCTTCGAATTATCAGTTTGGTTTGGCCTACTAGATTGATCTTTCTTGCAATGGGAGAAGTGCTTAGCTTTGGGTTCAATCTTGCGGTGTCCTTTCCCAGTGACAGTAGGGGCAGCAAGGCACGTATTGTATTGTTGCCATCGAGGATAACAAGATGGGGTATTTATCATATTGCATGAATTTATTCCTCTACATCATGTCATCTTGCTTAAGGCGTTACTCTGTTTTCATGAACTTAATACTCTAGATGCATGCTGGATAGCGGTCGATGAGTGGAGTAATAGTAGTAGATGCAGGCAGGAGTCGGCCTACTTGTCTCGGACGTGATGCCTATATACATGATCATACCTAGATATTCTCATAACTATGCTCAATTCTGTCAATTGCTCAACAGTAATTCGTTCACCCACCGTAAAATACTTATGCTCTTGAGAGAAGCCACTAGTGAAACCTATGGCCCCCGGGTCTATCTTCATCATATTAATCTTCCAACACTTTGTTATTTCCTTTTCTTTTTTACTTTGCTTTTATTTTACTTTGCATCTTTATCATAAAAATACCAAAAATATTATCCTATCATATCTATCAGATCTCACTTTGCGAGGATTTATTTGGATTGTGCAGGTGCGAGGGACTCACGCGTAGCCTCCTACTGGATTGATACCTTGGTTCTCAAAAACTGAGGGAAATACTTACACTACTTTACTGCATCACCCTTTCCTCTTCAAGGGAAAACCAACGCAGTGCTCAAGAGGTAGCAAGAAGGATTTCTGGCGCCGTTGCTGGGGAGGTCTACGCAAAAGTCAACATACCAAGTACCCATCACAATCCCTTATCTCCCGCATTACATTATTTTCCATTTTCCTCTCGTTTTCCTCTCCCCCACTTCACCCTTTCCGTTTTATTCGCGGAGGAAGGTGAGATGATCTTCGTGGATGACGAAGCCGTCCCAGTCGCCGGCGCGCTCCATGGAGGCTCGGGCGCGAGGAAGAAGTGAGAAGTCGCGGCGAGCGCGTGAGCCTGCGATAGAGCAGAGGAGAGAGGCTCGAGAGCGACGGCAATGCCGCGGCAGCACTTCGACGAAGCTTGAGCGCAGCGGCGGCGAGGAAGAAGAAGGAGCGGGAGGGGCGAGGGAGGGGAGAGCGCGCGTGCCTTGGCCGCTCCCCTCCTTCCCCCATTTATAGCCCCTGGCTGTGAGGCCGAGGGGGCGGGGCGTGGGGGCGTGGGATTAACTGCGCCCACGTCCCACGGCCCCGCACTTACCGCGTGATAAATGCGCGTAATGGTGGCGCGTGGGATCTCAACTACCCCGCCTCGGCCGCAGCAGATCCGCGCGCGTGCTGAGGCTTGGTAGTGGCGGGCCCCGCCTGTGGCACGTCCCGTCACGCTCGTGGGCTGGTAGGCCGGCCTGGCAGGCTGGCGCCGCATGGCGAGCGAGCGGCGGGCGGCAGGCCTAGGGGCCTAACTAGCACGCCACCTGGTTCCCGCCTCAAAAGTTCAAAATCCACCAGGCGGCCGCCCACCTCATCCGACTCCAGGAGGTCGGCATACCAGAAGGCGAACAAGACACACAAACAAGATTACTTAGAGTAGGAAGCTGCTGGGGCACCCCGCCTTGTTGACCACAGCGACCCACCAGCTTTAGGGACTACTGTCGGAGTTATTGGCCATGGGTAGCCTCATCTGCCCCCCATGGCATTTCAAGACATCGGGGCCGACTGCGCCCCTCAAGTCTCAAAGCCTGGCCGCCGCCTTCTCGTGGCCGGCTGGCCCCATCGACCGGCAGCCGGAAGGCGGAGAGTCCCAGGAGACGGCCATGAAGCGGGCCGCCTCCTAGCAGACGGCCTCCAAAGAGGCCGGCTCCTAGCAGGCGGCCCCAAGCGCCCTCAAAGTCTGCACCCCCATAAAGACGATGAGACGGGGCATGGCAACAGTGAAGCCTGCCACCCTGGATCCAGAGCAGGTCGTGGTTACAGTGCACTGTACAGGCCAGAGATCCACGGCACGGCGTGGCACTGTAGCCTCTCCGCCCGTGACATCACTCAAGTCAGAGGGGCCATGCCCCCACGACGGGCTGTCAGTACGGCCCGCAAGCGGTGGGCCCTACCAGTCAGTCAAAGGCCAGAAGACGGCAAGTCTGGCCAGTTGGCCAGGGAGGGAGGTCGGCACCGAGCAGGCGGCCCTCCCCCTCCTAAGAGTCTGTGCACCATTAACCAGAAGAGACAGGGGATGGCTACAGTGAACGCCTGCCAGGCGGCGGGACTATAGCCACGCCTTCCCCGACAAAGCCAGCGTCATTAGAAGCACGGCTACAGTAATGAGCAGCCGACAAGACCCGCCAGCGGCGGGCGCGGCCTGTCGGCCAAGGACAAGACAGCCGGCGGGTCCCACCAGTCGGCGGGCCCTAGCAGCCAGCGGAGAAGCCGGCAGCAAGAGACACTTACAGCCTGGGCCTACAACCGGCTAGTTTACCATTGTACCCCTATGGGGTAGGCCTATATAACCCCCAGGGCACCCATGCAAAGGGTTCAGACCCTTAGACTAGACAACCCCCACATAGAGAGAGGAGAGAGCTAGCCTTGCCCTTCTTCCTCCTCTAGCAAACAGCTCAAGGAGCAACTTGTAGCCACTTGTTGAGATAGTGATCATGGGGAGACCCTGTAGAGCAGTACTAGGGGTGTTATCTCCTAGGACAGCCCTGAACCTGGGTAAAGTTCAGCGGCGTACATGTCTACGCCTCATCCCGCTTCCTGGCACCGGTGACGTCTTATTATGCCCCACCATGATAAGCCACCCGTTGGCATATGTTGCACCAAAACCCCAACATTGAGGCAAAGTGCAGTTCTCATATATTCCATAATAGCATATAGATCCAAACAGAAGTTTGTTTGCTACAACATGATTACGTTGCTTCCTTTTCTTCCGAGATATGTACATGTTCTCTCAACAAAAATGTACAAGGAAAAGTATTATCTCCAAAATAATCAGGGCTAAGCCAATAGTTGGACCTGGCCCATTTGATAATGCTACTGTAGAAACAGATCTCCCTACACATCTAGCGTACAGGTTAACAGTTAAAGAAAAACATTGCAGGAAGCTGAGATTGAAAACTTGTACATGTTGACTTTAGCTTCATATGAACATTCTTTTGATGGTTCTTGCAACAGAACGAAATAAAACAAGATTACTTAAATCCGCAGGCAGCAGGATAAAAATTTTGTTGGGACTCTGGTGAATGATGCATTGGAGAGGAGTACATGCAAAAATAAACAATCATGATGCACTGTAAGTCCTCCCGCTGATTTCTGAACAATAAACAATGACAATGCTCTCTTTGCTGCAGATATTCTAAAATTAAGGGAGTCACAATTCTTGACTGGATCATATTGGTACGCTATATGAAAACGTATGAGGTGGTGTAGCAGGAGTTGAAAAAAATGGAGCTCAAAGTGAGTGCAAGTGCATTGTCCTAGAATTATTTTTCGGCAAAAGTTAGTATCTTCTCAATATGTAACAGGATTGTAAATTTTGAGAAGTGGGAAATCAAAATCAATACCTTTCTTATAATTTAGGAGGGGCTCATGTCGAATTATTGTTTTTCTTTAGCTCATGGGATGCCCAGATTGTGGGCAAGACTAAGGCCTACCAGCCCCTTTGTACCATGCTATATTGCTCTTGAGGTTTACTATTCATTTGAGCTAATGATATATGATCATGGAATTAAAGAGGTGGAACACACCGGCCACGTATTACTAGCAAATGACACCGACATCATGTATTGGCGATTTGTTCGTCAAGCATACTAACAAGTATTGTCAAGATTTGTTTTCCATTCTCTATACTTTATTAGTTCATGAAGGTAAAGGCTTTGTATGGGTGGTAAAGGAATTTTGGAGGTAATTTACATATAGTCCAGTTGACCAATCATTGGATAGAAAAGTAGGCGGAGGCAATGTTGGCACCTATCCGGTGCCTCGTCGGGCCTTCTCGATCGCGCTTGGTGTCCTCCGGACCGCATTCACATAGTGAACATGAAGCGGATCCTCGGCAGGACATATGCAATTGTGTCCGCTGTTGTCATGTCGATGAGCATTCTACATTACAATCAAATCTTTTTTTCTTCCGTTGCAACGCACGAGCAATTTTCCTAGTTATTAGAAAGAAAGATTAGGGAAAGATTACCTTCGGTGCTAAGCAAAACTGCCATTTCAGATTCCAGACATCGCCTGATTCTGAACAGGGAGAGACATACTGAAAAACTCGCCTTGCAAGCCGAATACTGGTCGGATGAATTGATACCGGATACAGGTCTTGGCGTTGGAGGCAAGTCCGAGGGCTACTGAGGGATTCATGGAGTAAGGGGTCCTCGGGGTTACGTCCCATTGAACATGGGCTGGACTGGTGTAGTCGTATAGTGACATGAGATTTATGAAGCCATGGTGTGCCCTCCATGGCAAGAAGGCGGAGGACCTCTTTAAACCCTTATTGTAATCTATCTTTGGTAACCGTAACCCTACCAGTGTCTATATAAACCAAGGGTTTTTAGTCTTTTGGTGTAGAGCTACATTCATCACCTCATCGCCTTAGGGTTTAGCTCATATTGATCTTGAGGTAGATCTACTCTGTAAACCATATCATACATCCAATACAATCAAGCAGGACGTAGGGTTTTACCTCTTCGAGAGGGCCCGAACCTCGGTAAACACTGTGTTTGTCGTCCCTTGTTCCCCATCGATCCTAGATCCACAGCTCGGGACCCCCTACCCCGAGGTCTGCCGGTTTTGACACCAACAGTGGGACTAAGGCCCATCTAACAATTTATGAAAATCTCTATGGGCCCATGTGGGTTTAATTGGCACTAGGTGTAGTGGGAAGTTTAGTCCCACCCCAGAAGTTGGAGAGGAGTTGGACCTCCTTATAAGGGTTTCTCTTCCACATGCTCTTGGAGCTTGAGAATAGAATAGGCCCTCACGCACTCCTCCTCCATCGCCCGCCTCGCCACACCACGCCTCGCCTCGTCACGACGTGCCGCGGGTTGCGGGAATGAGCCGAGCCGAGCTCACACCAATGCGCTTATTTTTGCCAGTTAGTAACAGAGAGTTTTCTGACAGCTGGGCCACGATCTGAGTCGTCGGATCATGGGCTATCATGGACTTGGACATGGTTCAAGCCCACGTCTATCCACGCGGCTGCGCCTATATATGTGTGAGGTGTCTCCTAACCCTAGCCGCCACGAAAAGATCACATCTGCTCCACGCGCACCGCCCACCGTCGTTCCTTTGCTGCTGTTGCCGCCGGTAACTCCATCCCATCCGCCGCGTACACAGTCGACGGGAGAGCAGGTCTCTGAAACCCCGCCTCTCCGGATCTTGTACGGGAGAGGGGTGAATAGGTTTTTGGGAAGCGACCACGCGACTGCTTGCCTTCGATCTGCTACTTCCTCTATGTCTGCGTCGTCTTTGTCTACACCATGTCTCAGACTGAAGCCGATCGTCTCTCCGCCGAGAAGCTGAGGACGCCACTGATGCCGCCATCGCCGCCGTGCCTTCTGCCTGGCCTAATGGAGGGTATAACTCGTTTATCCTGCTCCTATTGTTTTTTGTTATAGCAATGCCAGCGTTATACGTAGATGTGTCTGCCATTAGAGTAGTATGTGCTTGCGTGGTTCAATATCAGCATGTTGTCAATTCTGTCAATGCCATGCTAGTGATTTATTCATGGATTAAATTAATCGAAAACTTGCCTACTTATTCAACACGGCATCTGTCCGCCCGATCCCTCGTGGTACCGCAAATTAGTTTGATTTTCATATTGATATCAACTACAAACTCGTAGAGTAAATGCAATACACCGAATAAATATGAAAATATCATACAATACTAGTACGACAATAATCACATCGAAAAGCATGTGCAATATATGAAGTAGTAACTAACTTTGTCCAAAATAATGTGCAATCAAACACAATTAAACGTGATAAAATCAAGCACCACCATTGTTGACAAGATCATCGCCACCACCACCGGCCATAGCACATCATCAACATTGGTGTAAGAACCATCACCACTGGATTTCAATGAATGGCCGGATGGGTTCGGCGTGAGCTTATGAAACTTGTCATTGATGCATTACAAATATTGTTTGCGGGTTTGATCATTGTCGGCAACCGCATCAAGTGACACACTCTCCCATGCTATCACCAAACAAAGATCCTCCATCTCCATGTAATTGTCATTGTGTTTTCCAAATTTTTCTTGGCTAGCGTCGAACTCCTCGTCCTCAAGCTCCTCTACATCATCATTGTTTTCACCCCCTCTTGCACCTCGGCTTCTTGTTACTCCAGTAGGAGTTGTTGGATTTCCTTGAAGAGGAAGGGTGATGTAGCACAACATCAGAAAGTATTTCCCTTAGTTAAGAATCAAGATTTAATCTAACGAGTAAGATTCAACAAGCTAACAAGATAAGCAACACCTACACACAAACAAAACAAATGGTTGCACCCAACTTGGCAATGGGGTCGTCAACCACCTTGTCCTATTAGTTACAAGATTAAAAGCAAATAGTGGATGCATAATGATATAGTGGAACGGCAAAATAATGGAAGTGAATAGAAGAATAATTGTGTAAATGCAAGTATTAATAGAGAATGGACCCGTGGGCCATATGTTCACTAGTAGCATTTCTCTCGAAAGAAGGTAGTGACATGGTAGACAAATTACAGTTGGGCAACCGATAGAAAAGTAGCATTCATATTTATGATCATTCATGGCATAATATTGTATAAGTATTACGTCTATGATAAGTAGACCGTTATCCAACTGCATCTACTACTATTACTCCACCCCGAAACCGATAGCCAGCATGCATCTCAAGGTATCCAGCAAGATGACATAATATATATAGGATGAAATCTAGCGATAAGATCAAACCTCATCGTTTTACCCTTAGCAGCAACAATATAATTATGTGTCTTGTCCCTTTCTGTCACTGGGATATAGAACACTGCAAGATTGAACCTATTAATTTGCACCACTTGCTCTGAAGAATTACCCATCTATCTTGGCTAGAGAAGACCAATAACTTGGAAAGTATACATAGTTACTCAATTACACATCAAAGAAATTTCAGAAGATTCAAATATATTCAATGAGCAATCGGATCACAAATCCACAATTCATTGGATATCAACAAACACACCTTAAGAATTACATTGGATTGATCTCGGAGGAGAAAAATTATGGTATTGAAGATATGGGAGAGAGAGAGAGAAGCCATCTAGCTACTACTATGGACCCGCGGGTCCTAAAGGAACTACTCATACATCATCATGGAGGCAGCAAGGTTGATGAAGAAGCTCCCTCCAATGGCTTCCCCTCCAGCAAAACTCCAAAACATGGCTCTAGGTGGGATCTCTTCGGAACATAGGATTGCGGCGACGATAAAATTTTCTCTGGTCTCGCTCCGGGGGTTTCGATATTTATAGGAATTTATAGTGGTGGAATTGCTGCACATGGGCCCCACAAGCCCGGAGGGCGCGACCACTACCATGGTCGCGTGCCCCACCCTTGTGGGAGCCTCGTGCCCCCTCTTGACTTCTGCCGAAGCTTCTAGGGTCCTTCTGGTCCAAGAAAATTGTCAATATTTGGCATCGTGTTTGGAACTTCTTAGATATGGATTTTCAGTGGAACCTAAAACAAGCAGAAAACAATAACTGACATTGGGCACTAAATTAATATGTTAGTCCAAAAAGTAATATAAGATGGTGTAAAATGATAATAAAAGTATATATAATGATAATATAGCGGCATGAAACAATAAAAAATTATAGATACGTTTGCAACGTATCAGCATCCCCAAGCTTAATTCTTGGTCGTCCTCGATTAGGTAAATAAGTTGGAGTAGGCTAGAGGTGAAACCCATAAGATCTCACAACCAACTCATGGTTTTGGCACATGGATAGCAAGCTTCCACACACCCACGGCTAGTTCTTTAGTGATACTCTAGTCCTTCAGATCTCTTTTTACGGACTCCTCACATGTCAAGTTCGGTTTACCCCGATCTCTCTTGACATAATCAGCACGATTTAGCTGTCCGCTTTGCACTGGAGCTTCTTGAGGCCTTCAGTGAACATGCCCAAACCATCTCAGATGATGTTGGACAAGCTTCTGTTCAATCGATGCTACCCCAACTCTACCTCGTATATCATCATTCTGGACTCGGTCCTTTCTCGTGTGGCAACACATCCATCTCAACATGTGCATCTCCACCGCACCTAACTGTTGAACATGCTGCCTTTTAGTTGGCCAACACTCAGTTCCATACAATATTGCAGGTCGAATCGTCGTCCTATAGAATTTGCCTTTTAGCTTTTGTGGCACTCTCTTGTCATAGGGAATGCCAGAAGCTTGATTTGATGGTTCACATCTTCATAAATATACCCATCCTTCTATAGCATTGACCACAAATATCGAAAGGTTTCCTTCCGAGGAACCACCTGCCCATCGAGACAAACCTCTTGCTCGTGCCTGGTAGTATAGAAACCACACCTCATGTACTCGGTTTTAGTTCTACTAAGTCTAAAAAGTTTTGATTCCTAGGTTTGTCTCCAAAGCTCTAACTTCGTATTGACCCCCATCCGACTATCATCGACTAGCACCACATCATCCACAAAGATCATACACCATGGGATATCTCCTTGTATATCCCTCGTGACCTCATCCATCACCGAACCAAAAAAGATAAGGGTCAAAGATGACCCCTAGTGCAGTCATATTTTAACCTAGAAGTCATCACTGTTGCCATCACTTGTTCGAACACTTGTCACACATTATCGTACATGTCCTTGATGAGGGCAAAGTACTTTGTTGGGACTTTGTGTTTCTCCAAGGCCCAACTTGTTTGTTATACTTTGAGATGCTATTGTCACAAGTCAATTGATATATAATGGAGAGTTAACATATGATTTAGTTCCTTAGACCATGGGAGTATCATAGTCACTTCTTACCATACGATGGACTTTGGGGTTGCTCAAAGTTCATATGTAACACGACGATTGTAACGTCAACTTTCAGGTTCATCGAAAAGCCTGACAAGGGACTAGATAGCTCGAGAATGGGATTTGCTCCTCCAATGATGGAGAGATATTCTTAGGGCCCTCTCGATGTGACAACAGCCATCATCATCTGGTTAGACACATGTGACTAGGTCACAGGGATGCCGGAACATGTCAACGAGAAATAAGAACAAAACCGGTAATGAGGAGACCAGTATAGTGAGCATGAGAATGACTCAAGGGGATACCTATATATATATCTCACCTCGGGTTTTGTGAAGTATCACAAAGCAAAGGGAATAGCACATGATAACAAAAGGTTCAGTCAAATTTCATTCGTGTATTCATAGTGATCAATATGGATATCCATGGTTTCGCTATTGGTCATTGAATGAAAGGAGTTTTGTTCATGTCTATGTTTTACCTAACCCACAGGGTCACAACTTTAGGGAATCTCTATATGTTGAGTGTTAGTGGAGTAAGATTTATGTGAAAATATTCAACAAATGGTTTCATGGATATTAGAAATACTTTCAAGAGTAACCATAAGCATTTTGGAGTTACTGGAAGAGTTTCGGTGTTTACCGGGTAATACCGGGAATTTATATATAGGTGGAAAATGTTTCTGGAGATGTTCAATTAATAATAAAAGGTTATAATATTCTTTTAAAATTAATTTAATACAGAAGGGGTGGAGAGTTATTGGGCCCTAGGGCCAACAATAATATGTGGCGCCCACTAGCTTGTATGACAAGCTAGAAGGGGGATAAATTGGAGGTGGAGGAGGACTCCTCCACCCTAGGGCCGACACAAGGGGGGAGCCCTCCTCCCCTTGTGGTGCCCCTCCTCTCCCCTCCAACCTATATATACTAGAGGTTTTTACCCCTTGGTACACACAAGTTTTGGAGCCTCCTCTAGTTCTTTAGTCCTAGTTCTAATTTGGATAATTAGAGCTAGATCTATATCTCTCTAATCCTCATAATAGAGAATCCATGTGCGGCTATCTTCTTCTCCCTCTAATTCTCCGCCGAGGATTAGCTTTGGAAGGCGAAGCACAACCGGATCATGAAGCCTGTACACCTGTGATCCATAGAGAGGCCATGCTTTCGGTCTTTGGTTTGATGGATCGTTCATGAACGGTTTGAGGGACTTCATCAATGATCTACTCCAACCACTACTAGCAAAAACCCTAGTAGTAGCATGGGTTTTTTTCCTAGCAGTAGGACAGGGCTAGGGCGCTACAGCTAACTTCTAGTAGTAGCGCCGGTATGACCCCACGCTAATGCTAATACGGTTATCAGTAGCGTTGGGTTGGATAGGCACTACTGCTAAGTAGTAGCAGCGCAGGCTGTTATCCCGCGCTACTACTATTCATCTCTATTTAATTTCTTTTGTTTTATACTGTATTTATACACCGTTATACAAAATTTGATACGGTAGCAACTAAGAGATTGTTATACCATTATGATCATGATGAATTATTATATCATTGGGTGGAAGAAAAAAAGATTAAATTCAAGTGGATGGATCCAAAGTGACCAAGTAATCCAACTTGGTCACTTTGGATCCATCCACCTGAATCTAATCATTTTTTCTTCCACCCAATGATATAATAACTCATCACGATCATAATAACAACTCATCATCATCATCATCATCATCATCATAATAATAATAATAACAAATCATTGTGTGCGATTCTGTTGTTATCTCACATGTTTTTTCTTGGCTGATTGTGTGTGCAGTAGAGATTGACCGCACACATAGTGGATCTAAGAAACGTGTCTGATCTCCACGTTTATCACAGACATTTTGCTTTTGCAAACTGTGTGCAGTATAATCCCTAATCTAATCCCTGCATTTAAAAATCACAGATTTTGAATTTGAAAGTAGGCAATCACTTATTTCATATTGGACCATGTTTGTTACAAATATAGGTTCAAGCACGAATGCATAATTCAATGGACAGGTACATATACTGAAGAACTACAGAAGCACCAAGTAAAGAATGATGAACCACAGTTGTACTAAAGACTATAAAGCGAGAGGCAAAAGACATTCTGGTTGCTGGAGAAGGTGAAGCGGAATGCCCATATTGCGCCCTCCTCCATGCGTAATGTGCGCACGACTCTAGGCCAACCCCTTGTGATGGCTGCCCGCCCATCCTTCATTGTCTTCATTAGGACTTCTCGATGCTCATTGTAGTCTTGATGAAATACTTTAACCTTCATTGCATGTCCACTAATCATGTACTTTATGAGGTAATCTTGAGTAAACTGCTTTGGGAACCACTGCAAACGAAAAAGATTCAGACATTGTTGTCTAACAACTCATTATGGGCTGTAAAAAGAGAAGGCTGCAGAGTTTGTAGTTTTTTGGACTGAACACTGTAGGGAAAACCCCCCACAACCTCTATTATTAATAAAATAGGGTTACAAGAAGTACAATGATTACCAGTAGTAACTAGGAGCAACAGAAAGGAAACTAACATATTTACAAACTACAAAGAGAAGAAGAAACATTTATAGGGGAGGAAAGAGACCCATCTAACCAGGTCCTCTTTATGCCTCACCTTAATTCTATGAGAAAGAAGATACATGTCATGGATAAAGGCCACTCTCCATTTATTAAAACTCGGCCTCTCTTTCCTGAATACTTTGCCATTCCTGATGATCCAAATATCCCAACAAGCTGTGAAAACCACCTCAGCAACGAAATTCGTTCCAAAGTTCCTTTTAGCATTTAGGGCAACCTAGCCCATTTCATTCCCAGCAGACGTAGTTCCAAACCCTCTGACTGAAGTTACAATTGAAGAATAGATGATCTCTATCTTCCCTTGTGTGTGTGTGGGGGGGCAGAGCACACAATTAACTCCATCATCAATATGCCAGTGCCTTCTTTCCACCATATCCTTGGTGTTTAATCTATCCATAATGAGCATCCAGGCAAAAACTTTTATTTTCATGGTGCAAAAACTTTTCCAACTCCAAGGCAGAATAGGGTTGAAAGTATGGTTATGCGACAACCTGGTTTTTGCCCTCCTTCTTTTTCTGAATTTTCTTGCCATTTGATTTGAATTTGGATTTTTGAATCAACTCAGTTGGACTTAAACACTTGGCCATATCCTTGATTTTCACCCAAGTGACCCATCTCCCTCAAAACCATCATTCCCTCTCTGAAATATCCCAAAATGGCCCTAGGAATATTTTTCATAAATGAAAAATATTCATTTTCCCTTCAAAACCTCACTTCAGCAACATATGCTCCAAAGCAACCCTCATTTTTCTTGCCCACAAAAATCTGATAAAATTCCCAAATATTCTATGAACCTTGGCACACCTTCCTGAGAAAAAATATTACATAGGTTTTTGGAATATTTTTGCTATAGAAAATCATTTCTGTTCTGGTCAGAAAATGCAGTTTCTACAGGAAGTACATTTTTCCTTGATCCAATGAAGCTGAAATTTTTAGGGCTTCATTACCCTCCTAAGAAACTACTAACCCCCAAAGATCAGCCCTAAACTCCTCTTAGATCTCTCTCAGTTAACCTCACAAGTTTCTGTCCAGAAACTTGTCCGGAAGAAACCCACTCGCACAGCTCACCTGTGATCAACTCAGAGCATTGGCGCAACTCAAACCATCAAGGACTACACGCCAGACATGAAATTAATGCACGGCGTGGCACGATGCCAAAGTTCACACGGTGACCACACGTGAGCACGATGCCAACCTGCTTGTTGACGTGCTCTGGACGCCGCCGACGGCTCTGTTTCGCGCGTGCTCGCTTCCCACCTCGCCGAGCCTTGCCAAACCTCGCAAAAATCATCGTCTTGATGCACTTAACTCCGCCCTGGCGCTCGCCGATGATGGAGCTCGCTGCAGTGAGCACGGGCACGGCACGGCCAAGCATACAGTGCATCCGTGCCCCTGCTCTCGTCGCCACCCGCCTCCTGTGCTCGTCCTTGCTTGCCCACAGTGGCCACATGGGCCATGGATGCTTCTCCCCCTCTCACTGACGCCGTTCGTCGCCGAGCGCCGTCTTCAGAGAACTCCGGCGGAGCCCGAGCTCCGCTCCTCCCTCGCCTATAAATATGACCCCTCCCCAGCCTCTCCGAGCATCGCCTCTCACTCCCACACTTGCCACGACCTCGTAGATAGCCGCAGCCCGGCCGAGCATGCCTCTGGCCGCCGTTCCCGACCGGAGTTTGCCGGTGATCCCCTCCGCTGCTCCCCGCCTCTGCAGAGCCTCTCGAGCTCAACCAGCTTCTCCGGCATGTCCCTGGTGATCCTCTGGTGCGCGCTGGTGCAGTTGGAGCCCCTGGAGTCGCCGCATCGCGCCATCTTCTTCCTCTTCGGCTAACCCCGACCGCGGCCGCCGCTGGAGAAGAAGATTCCGAGCCCTTCCGTCCATCCCTAGCCACGTTTCGGGTATGTATAGACTCCTTGAGGTCTTGCGCATCCATCCCCTCCATCCACGGCGGCGGCCGACCTCTCCTCGCCGGAGAAACGACGGCGCATCGCCGGCTCACCTCTGTTTCTCTCTCCCTCTCTCTAAACCTGACAGTGGGGGCCCACTATCAGCCTCACAGCCCCGCACGAAGCGATATAAGTGGTAGCGCCCCGCTGAATACGTGTTCGACGTCACCCCCTGGTTTTTCTTTTTATTTGAATTTAATTCAAATCTTGACTAGAAACTTTGACCAGCCATAACTTTTAAACCATAAGTCCAAATGAATTTATTCCTTTTGTATTGTGTTTGTGTTGAAAATTTCTAGCAACACACCAGAATGGATTTTTCTCTTCTGTCTAGAATTTCTGGTGAATTTTAGAATGATTCTTGATATCTTCTTTTTCTGTTTTTAAATATTTTCAGAGGGAGAAGCTTGTGTTGAAGATAACGAGGAGGAGTGTGAACCTCCTCTGCACTAAGGCAAGCCACATCAACATTTGCATGGTGTCATTTCAATATTTATGGTTTTTTAAACTTGAATATGAGTTATTTCATGCATTTAATTATTTAAATTAATAATGCTTATGCTAGTTACTTTGTCATGGTTGAAATGTTTAGTTTCCAGTAGTGTTTGAATATCTAGACTAGTATGAGGTAGTAGAAGTAGTTTTGATTGTGTGATTATGATATGGTTATGATATGACTAGCATCGGTATTACTTTCATGCGCGAGGAATTGATTTTAATAAGTTAGTGTCATAACTAAAAATGATGAGTGTTAAAAACCTGTGAAGTAGAATCAGTAAAGTTTGGTGATGACTAGTGCAAGTAGAAAACTTGATGATGTTGATCTGTTTACTCTAAGTGTTATTTGATGCATGTCGGATGGTTGCATGTTCATGGCATATTGTGACTCAAGTTATTTTATTCCAAGTTAAAAACTGATGCTAATTCAACTTGAACACAACGTTGATCGAGTCATGGTGCCACTGAATCGAGTTTTCCCCAGTGCAACCACATTTGCCTTTATGGGAAGGCCTTTATTCGGTCCGTTTTCATGCCTCTGGTCGGTACCTCCAACGAGGGAAGGTTATGGGTGTGTGCTACCCTGGCCCGGTAAGAAGACATAACCTTGTGTGCCTGTTTGTTGTTATGGTACCTTGTCCCCGTTTGGGACCGTTTACATTTTGCCACGACAGTGGCCGTTGATGCCTTTGGTAGGCACGGGGCCACCCATGACTTAGCCCAGTGGGGAGTTAGTCGGAGTTGCCGGGAGAGTGTCATGGCAATGGGAGGGTTCTATCGGAATGCCGTTGGTCCACCCGAATGGGAAGATGAGGCCATGGGTTTCGTGATGTGGGTACAGTGTGCTAACCTTTGCAGAGTGTTAGTTAAATCTATCGATAGCCGCATCCTCGGTTACGGGCATAACTCGTGAGTAAGTCACACCATGGATCAACATTAATAATCTTGCACACTAAATTTATATACTTGGCACTGGTTAATTGATGATGTTTGTGAGATCATGAAGATAATTGTTGTGGGAACCAAAGTGTTGGTTTCGTTCGTGATTCGGGTATGATCACCGTTTGGTTACGAGATAACCCGTTTGGTAAGAGAGTCCGAGGGACTCGGTGCACAATTTTGTTTCACTGCATCAGTAGTGGGTTATTGCACTGCATTTAACTTGATTAAATATCATGATATTGTTTGCCATTATGTTTATGCTTGTTGTGAGCTTGCAAGTACATTCAATGTACAGACCTGGCATGTCATGCCAGATTTCAGGAAAGTCTTTCCGGATCGGAGTGCTTCCCGTGTCTAGATCATGTCCACATGGGTGTCCCTGTGCCATGGAGTTCCGCTTCGTCGTCGTTCCGCTGCAGCGTAGTTGTCGTAATCGAGGCCCCTTTATGTTCACTAAATAATGTACATATTTTTTCAGCCGCACCATGTGTGCCGCTTGGCCTCTCTACTTGATGTAATATCAAACTTATGTATCCGCTAGCATCAATAAAGTGGTTGTTTTCTGTACCAAGATGTTGTGTGTTGCCAGAAGCGTTGATCTCTGGGCTGGAAATGCAAGGTAAACCGGTTGCTCTGAGCCGGGGTGCCACAACGCTTGGTATCAGAGCTGCGCTGACTATAGGACACGCTAGACCATCGACGCGTTAGTTGAACATTAGCTAGGTTATAAATTGAGTGCCAGTAGTGTTTGCATCTGGTTGCTGCATTGCATGCACTTGGTTTATTATTATTCTAACCGACTAATGTTTGTGAGTGTAGATGGCTCCAGTGCCGTATGCGTGCCAGTTGGAGCTGCTACCATACACTTCGTCGCACCTTCTTCGGAATGTATGGCGTCGAATCTACCCTTAAGGTGACGACCTAGTGTATCGGGTGTACCGGGAGTGTCTAGCAGACTCCGTATACGAGTATTACGCAGTGGTTACTCTGCGCAGCAGTTCAATATCAGGCTCTTACACTCGTACCTCTGAGAGTGGTTTTGCTTCCACCGCCCCTCAAGCCGTCCAGTTTGTTGCGTTTGAGGTCCTCGTTGAGATACGCTATAACGAGATCCAGATGCAGACCCACCCAGGTTTTTACTACTATCCATCCCTGCACGACAATGGTCGTGTCCGTTTTCCTATCATTGATCCGGTGGCCGATAGTGCTACTAGCCACCTTTCTCACTACATCACTACTAGTTATCTCTGATTCATGAGCTAACTCGTGCCTGCACTGCTTTAGTAGCCTCTAGGTCCTATCCCACTCCCCCTTCCATGGGATTTACTCCTTATATTGCACCCACTTCTAGCTCGCCTGTTTCCCCGGTTACTCCTCCGAGTAGCTCGGGCACCTCGACCGTGACTCCCCACAGTGCCCCTGCTGAGTGGGCTTCCCTCCTCGCTAGCCCCATAGCCCCATGCTCCAGCCTCATCCCGCACCTGCCCCGGAGGGAGAGCCCTCGAGGTAGCACCGTCGTGTTACCTTTACCCCGGAGGTCTCTGTTAACGTCGTCAGTTCAGGATCTGAGTCCGGCTCAGGAGAGGACCCAACAGGACTGGTAGAGCACTAGAGCGTCTGAGTGTCTGCAATTGTCATGTTGATGTACGGATGTTGTCGTACGAGGCATGATGTTTATCTTTCATGTATGAGTCTATGTATAATTATGTTGAAACTTTTTATTATTCGCTTTGTTTCTCGCTGTTTTTCTTTCGGGTTTGTCGCTGGCTTTTCTTCCCATTTTTGGATGTTGCTCATCACAGTTGCTTATATTGGAAAAAACAAACAATAGGATGATGCGGGGAGGCAACATCAGTCACGCTTGTGAGGATGTCCCTGTTCGTTGCTCAGCGAGACAGGCAGGACATTCCCCCAAGCCGTATTCTCCACCAGCGCCTCCATCGCCACATCCGCCCTCCACTAAAAAAATTATGCACATGTTTGAAGAAAGAAGGAACAACGATTTGATTGAGTTGTTGAAAAGTGTGCAAGCTATGGTTGGGCAGAATGGAAATCAGAATGGTCATCACTCCAAGCTGTCAGATTTTCGGAGGACCAAACCTCCCAGTTTCAGTCAAGTTATCGATCCTTTGGAAGCCAATGATTGGTTAAGGACTATTGAGAAGAAGCTTGAGATTGCTCGTACTGAAGAAGCTGAAAAAGTTCCATTTGCTACACACTATCTTGAAGGAGCTACCGCTATATGGTGGGATAATGCTAAAGCCATGTGGCCCGCGGACGAAGAAATCACTTGGACTAAATTCAAGGACCATTTCCGCAAATAACATATTCCCGCTGGTATTATGAAGGTCAAGCAGTGTGAATTCCTCGTGCTCACCCAAAGAAGCATGCCAGTCAGTGAGTATCTGCATAAATTCAACCATTTGGCCCATTATTCTCTCTATGATGTGGCCACAGAAGAAAGAAAGATCGACAGATTTCTTGGAGGACTGAACCAGCACCTCAGATGTACTCTCAGTATGTTTGATTTTCCGGATTTCCAAACTCTGGTAAACAAGGCCCTCATTGCTGAAAGATAACAAAAGCTCGTGCATGACAATAAGCCCGCTAATAATGATCATAAGCGCAAGCTTGAGCCTAAGAAGGATGGACAGCCGATGCAGAAGGCTCGTACTTGGCAGCAAACTCAGGTTGAGTACAAACCAAATTGGTAGAAAAATGTTAACAAGACCACTACTCAAGTCAAGAATGTCGTGACCAGCCCGGTGCGCAAGAGTGTCAGTGCAACAATTTGTGTTTCAATTGTGGACAAACCGGACATTATGCCAGACAGTGCCCCAAGAACAACAAGCAAATGCCCCACAAGCCGCAAGTCAACCACATGGGGCCATACCCTGTCCAAAGGACCATCCAAGGGCAAGTTCACCACCTCTCCGCAGACGAAGCCCAAGAGGGCCCGGAAGTCGTCATTGGTATGTTTCCTGTTAATAGCATACCTGCAATAATTTTATTTGACTCTGGAGCTTCCCACTCTTTTATTTCGCGGAGTTTTGTTGCCCAAAACAAGTTTCCTTGCTCGATTTTGGAAAAAAGTATGATGGTACAATCCCCGGGATCCGTGCTCAGAAGCAATCTGATCTGCCGTAATTTGGAAATTGATATCAAGGGAGTACGCTTCCCAACTTCCTTGATAGTCATCGAGTCTGCCAAGTTGGATATTATTTTGGGAATGAACTGGTTGACCCAATATCAAGTATGTACACTACAAAAAAAGACACTTCCGTGATGATACGTGTTTGTCACAGTAGGTCACGTTTTCTGTCATGCATGTACATCCATGACAATTTTATGACAGAATCAAGATAGTCATACCTGTGCTGTCGTAGAAGTGTTCCATGACATGACCAAAATTATCATCACGGAAGTGTCCACTTCCATGACGATAAATCGCGCGTCATAGAAGTGCTTTCGTCAAGGGTGACCGACACTTGGCATCCACCGTAACGGGACGCGTTAAGCTATCGGGTCCGGTTTTGGATCCGATAAGCCGTTAACAGCCCGAACCAATGAGGATTTTCCACGTGTAAAATTCTCATTGGCCGGAGGAAACACGTGTTGGCTCACCGTTGGGACAGATGTCATCCACTCATTGGACATGAGGCGCCTATGATAGGTCGACACGTGGCACGGCCCAACAGTGGCCCATTCCGGTGAAAAGGCTAGCCCGTTTGACTTGGTCAAAAGGTAACGGGCCGGCCCACGGAAAGCCTGTTAACGACCTGTTCGTATATAGCCCATTTACGGCTCGCTAACAACCGGCCCGTTACGGCCTATCAGAATGAAGCCCAGTAGCTTCATCTAGACCGTCCAATACGATTCCAGCCTGTTGTAACTTCTGGCCCATGTATGGCCCATGATGTCTTTCGGCCCATATGAGGTCCTCTGTAACTCTCGGCCCATTAAAGGCCCGAGAGAAACTGGCCCATAATCAACAGTGTATCGCTTTATACCCATTAACGGCCCATTATTTCGTCGGCCGTTTCCAGCCGTCTAACTTTCGGCCTTCTAAGGGCCCATTTATTCTTGGGCTCATTTCTAGAATTCGGTTAGTTACGGTCCGTTACGGGCCTGTTCCATTTGTGGGCCAAATTAAGCCCGTTTTACATTCGGCCCGTTACCCATTGGGCTGTTTTCATAGCGTTATAAAATACGGCCTATTAACGGCCCGTTATGGTCCACGAATAATACGCCCCATGTTTGGCGAAATAATGATACGCCCCGTAGAAGGCCCATGGATACTACGGCCCGTAGAAGACCAATGGATCCTACGGCGCGTAGAAGGCCCATGGATCATACGACCCGTAGAAAGTCCATGGATCCTACGACCCGTAGAAGGCCCATGGATCCTACAAACCGTAGAAGGCCCACGGATCCTACGGCCCGCAGGATGCCTATGGTTACAACAGTCCGTGTGTTGCCAAAAATAGGTTATTGTGGCCACTAGAAAATCACGGAAAAAGAACTGCAGTGACTACAAGCAAACAACTAAACAAGACAGTAAGGAAATAAATAAGCAAGCAACTAACACTAGCCTATTACAGCTATTACACATATTACATCCACTGGGCATCAAAGTTTGCCACCAGTGCAAATATAGGGAACAAAGCAGCATATTACATACACTGGCCGTCAAAATTGGCCACCAGTGCAAATAAACGCGGCAGCAAAACAAGTCCATAACTGAAACAACTTCAGAAGAGCTCAAGAAATGTTATCCTAGGTATCCACCATGCTGGTAATAAGCTTAGCAAGCTTATTAGCTTTGTCCTGTTTGGCACTAAAATCCTCCAACGCTTGCTGTTGCACCAGAAAGTATGCATCTGAATGCTCCAGGGACTTCCGCAGTCCTTCCACTTCTTGTAGCAGCACAGCTGATCGATGTCTTTCAGCTTGTAGTTGAGACTCAAGAAACCGAACTGATTCAGACAGTGAGTTTGAATAGCTTGTGTAAGCGGTAGTAGCCAGTAACTCGAACAGTAAACCAAGATAGGACTTTGGGGTTGCCTCACTGTCTTCAAGATAGTTTTCCTTGGCTGTTTTATCAGCTTTGTTGGAGACCAACAAGGATGTCTCACGATCCTGAACCTTATCTGCATTACTTCCTTTATCATTGCTTAATAAGGCACTCTTCCCCAATATTCTGTCAGCATTCTAAAAGAAGATACAAGCAGACACATAACAGGTTTAGCATGTACTAGTATATGAAACTCATTTCGGTGAACCAGTTCATTAGTAAGGTGGACAAGATTAAACTACCACGTATTCTATTGCCAAGTAGTACATTATAAAAGCATCAAAGAAACATATATCTATGTCCTATGGTCACTGCATTGTCTTGCCAAATCAAAATAGGGACACGGTTCAAATCATATCAGTTCAAGAGAAAGCAACACTGAAAGAATACAAAGCGTGGGAAACTACACGACACAACAAGATTTCAGATGGGTACCACGGGTCTACATGTACAACAACACTATTGGCCCTGTTATGATGCTAGTAATGTGCATGATATGAGAAGTCAACTGTATACACAATTGAAATTGAAATCAACAGAGCTATTTATAAGAGCAAACCTGTTAAAGAAACATGCGTAAACATACCTGTTGTGCCATTGGAGTTTCCATTGGATCATTCAATTTAAAAATAAGTTTGTATGAGTAAATACAGTGATACAAGAGCAAAGCAGTATGCACGATAGCAATGGAATCTTAAATGAGAACAGTTGTTCTTCAGGTTTAAGCACTTGTTCTACATGAACAGAGTACAGTAAGACGCAAGCATATAGTACTTAAAATAAAATGAGCTCATAGACCTTACCACATTCTTGGTTCGGGACCAGTAAAGAACAAGGCGTTCCCAGTCATCGTCCAGTAAATGTGTCTCAGGAGAACGTAAGGGAATTTGATGAGTTTCTTTGCCAGTGAAGTACGTTTTCTTCAGGTAATTCCGATACTGCCACCAAGCATTCTTGAAGATAGCAGAGGTATTAGCACAGGTTACCTCATCCTGAGTTTCCAAATCGGTCCTTCTCTATAGAGAAAAATGGGAAAATTTGCTGTATTATAACCATCATGGAGGTAGAATGTATGGGACAAAGCAAAGTAATTGCCATGAATAACATTACTTACACATAACTCCTGGACAAACACCTGCAACTGGCATTTTCCTTCATCTTCAGTATAATATTTCCATGATGGGAAGATACGCACATAGGATTTAACAACATCAAATGCGATAGATGCTAAACTATGAATGGCTGGTTGTGCTTCCTCCACAGGAATAGGTGTACTAACTGGTGGAGTTGGGGTTCGCCGTGGTAGTACTGGCGCTTTGGGCACTGGAGCTGCCTTACTAACTGCTCTTGTTTGGGAGCTCTGTGGTGGAGATGGTGCTGTGTCAACAGGAACTGGGTTACTATCTGCTGGGGTTGGGGTTAGATTGGGTGAAGCTGGTTCTCTGTCCATCGCAGTAGGGGTAAAATCTGCGAGAGTCTGGGTTATGTGTGGTAGGGCTGGTTCTCGTGCATGTACAACCGGGGTGCTATCTCCACCAAGAGGTAGCACTGTTTTATTTGAAGACCGTGTTTTTACTCCGCTAGATACTGCCATCACCCGCTCCAATTCAAATGGCTGATAAACAGGAAACATAGTTGAATGTACAGACATTGTATGAGAGACAGATGCAATAGATAGTGTGGAAAAAAGAGGGCATTAAATAGTTGACATGTATATTGTTTAACTAAAACGGATAGCATGACATAATTTCACATATATGATGTCTATCTAAACTGGATAGCATAGCATAACACAATTCAAAGATATGATGACTAACTAAACAGGATCGCATGACATAATTCACATACATGTTATCTAAGTAACCAGGATCGCATGACTTAATTCACATATGTGATTTATATGCTAAGCGGAGGGCATTCGCATATATGATGTCTGAACTAAGAACATGGTGTTGAATATTGTGTATATGATGTCTAAACTATGCAATGCAAGACACCATATGCATGATATGAGCAGTAGAACCATGCCAAGTTAGAGCATACACCTCGGTGGGGGAATAGGACTGGTCATATGTCTCTGAATCCATCTCTGAGGAGCTATCGGGACCTAGCAAGAGATCTGCTTCGACAGGTAGCACTGTCTGCTCTGAAGGCCTTGTTTTCACTCTAGATTTTTCCATCACCCACTCAAATGGCTGATTCACAGGAAAAGTAGTTTAATGTACAAACATTGTCGACAAATGGAAATTTAATGAAGAAAAGGATGGGCTAGATATCATTCAAATATATGATGCCTGGTTAAACAGGATGGCATTGCACATTTCACATATATTATGGCTGGCTAAAAGACATGAAACTGCATAATTCCCATATATGATATTGAAACTAAACAGGTGGCATTACAGAACATGTCTAAACTAAGCAGATGACATATATGATGTCGAAAGTAGGCACTTCAAGGCAACATATGCGTGATATGACTGACATCATCATGCCAAGTTAGAGCAAACACCTTGGGGGGTAAATAGGAGTGGTCAGCTGCGTCTGAACCCGCCTCAGAACATATATCTTCCTCTGGATTACAATCTGGAGAGGGGGGAGGGTTTGCCATTGAAGCCGCCATGGACCGATGTCTGCATGACATTGTATTGCCGCACAAAACTCTTCTCTTTTTCTCTACAGGTTCAGCATGACTGTGTACAATATCTGACATGCATACAAAAAAATATAGTGAGATTATGTAAGGAGAGCATGCAGAAATATAGAGTAATGGTAACAACCAGTGGATGGATCCAAAAATAATGATAGCAGGCTGATGATTTCTTTAATTTAATAAAAAAAAGATGATGATTGCTTTACTATTTGTTTCCCACCCAAGATGAACAACATAGGCATACCCTAGGTGAACCAGATATTAGACAGAGATACTATTCCTTGCTGCCTCGATATGTGCCCCACAACTAATTTAGAACTCAAGTTTGAACATCAATTTGGACCTAACTTGGAGTCTAAGAGGTGAACAGGACAATAAAGTAGCAGGTAATATTAAGCAATGCATAACATAAGCAGAAACAAAAGAGTGCGACCTCTCTTGTGGACCCGTGTACTCCTCAGGTTCATCTGCTGAGTCGATGATGGTGATGCCGTTGCGGTGGGTGCCGCGGTAGGGAAGGAGATCTGAGGCGGCGAAAGACGGTTAGGAGTCGTGATGTCTGGTTTGGTGGATGCTTCTGTCGATGGAGCAGCTCAGGTGAGGTGGACGACGTCGCGGCGGGAGCAGGAGAAACCACACAAAATTTTCTTCGACACCTACCTGTAACTGAAGTAATTCTGTAAGGGCTCATTTGCCTTGCATGATTCTAAAAACATAGGGATAGGTCATGGAAAAACACCTGAATAGGATAGGAATGCACATGGGAAACAAAGCATTTGTGAACACAGGATTTCTGTCAACTTGGGTGTTTGCTTCACAGGAATTGGAGGAGCAGAGGAATGCAAAGAAACATGGCCAAAATAAAGTGAAACCATATGAAAGCGTGTATAGTTAGAATGTTATTCTGCCACTAATGCACTTGGTCTTGTTTTCATGCATAGGATTTTGAAAAGTAGGTCCAGGTGGATGTTTTGCTCCATTCCTTTCAACAAAATGCATGAATAATTGAATAGTAGAGTGCCATAGGAAAATTTCCTATTGCTGTGTTTTTTCGTTGAACCACAATAGCCCTAATGGATCGAGATGAATGTAGAGTAATAAGTGATGCGACATGTGTACAACCTCTTTGCCGTAGCCGTGTCGACCTCAGCATCATTGGGTTGGTCACTGAAGAAGTTGAGGCAGAGGTGGCTGTCAGAGGTGTGGAGGAAGATCTGAGGAATCTGTAGACGGCGTCCAGGGCACTGCTCTGTTGTGATGGATCGTTCCGTCGTTGGAGCAGCTCCGGTGAGCCGTAAGACGTCAAGGCTGAAGCAGCACAAGACAGACATCGTTAATCTCAAGTGGGATTCTAACAACATCTCCAATAGATGTTGTAAAATGCATTACCAAAAACTGACAGATGTAAAATTTACATCACCAAAAACCACCTGACTACAACAGATGAGGTAAAAACTGTTGACTTTGAACTTAACTGTCGAAACTGAAATTTACTGTGGAATCTCAACGTTACTGTTGAAACTGAACGCAATGGTAGCAGAGAGGCACTTCACATGGGATAGTGTAGGGAGGGCCTACAGTTCATCTTCAACCTGCACCACCCTGAGCCGCTAGCCACCACCGGCCGAACCCCGCGCTGCCTCGCCGCCCCGAAACAACTCCCCACCACCGGTCCGCCGCCACCCCGAAACAACTCCCCACCGCCGGTCCGCCGCCGCCTCGTCGCCCCGAAACAACTCCCCACCGCTGGTCCGCCACCGCCCCGGCCAGCCCTCTAGCCCCCTCCCCGCGCCAAGCTTTTTCTCCGGCGATCCCCATGCCACCGCCCCACCACCGCGCCCCCACCGCCGGCGAGCAGCACCCCACCCAAAACCCTAAGATAGATAGTGAGGTACCTCTTCGGCGAGCCCCCCTCTCCGCTGCAGGTGGTTCTTCCTTAACTCCGGCGAGACCCCCCACCCCCTGAAAATCGGCTGACCCAAAAGTCGAATCAGTCGACTGAAGTGTAGCTAAATCGGAGCAGAGCAGCAGCACAAGCGAGGGGGAGAGCAGCAGCAGCAGCGCGAGTGAGCGAGCGAGAGCCGGAGCAGCAGCAGGCCCGGCTGGTATGGACGCCGCCACCGAAGGGGCCTCGCACTGGGGGAGAGCCACCGTGGAGATGTCGCCCGCGACACCGGCTTCGAGGTAGCCGCTCCATGGGGGTGCGGGATGGAGCACCGTCGGCACCGGGAGGTCGAGTTAAGGAGAAGGTGCGATGCAATGAGTGTACAACCTCTTTGGTGGCGTCGAGTAGGACTCGGCTTTGTCCTAGGAGTCGGTGAGGATGCTGCGATTCCGGTGGAGCAGGTTAAGGCGGCGCTGTGGGGATGGAGCAGCCGCGATAGACGGGGCGATCATCGGAGCAGCTCCTTGGAGGTGGAGGACGGGGCGGCTGAACCAGCGGGACAACGGGATGGACGACGGATCCTCATCGTGGGAGGTGGATGAGGGACGTCGACCTGTTGCGGTGGACGACGTCGTCGGGGAAGAGGCTCCGGCTGGGCAGCGGTGAGGTGGCGGATGGAGGAGGGTGGGGTTTCGCGGCTGGAGCGGAGAGGTTATGGCGGCCAGATTTCGAATGGCGAAAAGGAGGCGATGGGAGGGGGAACCATGACTTAGGGATGGGCTTGTCCAAAATGTAGGGTGTGTTACAAAAGTACCCCCACCGATTTGAACTAGCGGCCCTTTCGACTCAGGGTTAGAAGGGGGATTTCGCGTGTCGGGATTTGGCAGCTGGCGGGAGTTTTCGTGCGCGTTGTAATTTAGGGATAGCAAGGCGCGGGTTGTGAAGGCGCCATTTTTGGGAGCACAATATCTGAATTTTCGGGATATAACAAGGCGCGGGTTGAATTTTAGGGACAAGCCTAACGAATAATATTGTACTTGTATTACGTACCAAATCAATTCACACTTCCCTCAACAAAAAAACGAAAAAATAAAACTATTCACACCACAAAAAGAGAGAGTCTTGTCCCGTTTTACTATACAAATGCTATTCAAAGCTACTCCCTCCTTCCATCTATATAGGGCCTAATGCATTTTTCGAGGCTAAATTTGACCAACCAAATATTAGAGCAATAATATATGACATGCAACTTGCACAAAGCACACCGTTAAATTCGTGTGTGAAAGGAGGTTTCAATGATATAATTTTCACATTGTGCATGTCATGTACTATTAATCTTGTCAATAGTCAAAGGCGGTCTTAAAAAAAAGCATTAGGCCCTATATAGATGGAAGGAGGGAGTATGGATCCATGTTATGTCCAATTAAATTTTTTCGCTGGCTGTATAATGCATGTAACCTACTCATGCCAACATTTTAGTGCATTCCAAATGTCTATACTACCGCTGCAATTCGAACTGAATTTGAATTCTTTTCTCTATTTCAATAAGAATCTACAATCATGATTGTTGCCAACTTCAACCATCATTCGTGTATGTTGGTGTACAAAAAGAGGGGTGCATTTTCATACCCCAATACCTGTGCACGGGCAGTCGGAGCCGCGCCCGTGGTCACACCAAGCAGAGCAGGGGAGGTGAGCCAAGGTAAGACCAAAGCCCAAGATAATCAGAGCACCGCCAAGGCCAAGGACACAAAGAGCAGAGGGACGAAGCAGGTCCCCCGGCAAGACCCTTGCCGGGGCAACCTCAGTGACCCCGGCAAGATCCTTGCCGGGACAGCTCGCCCCACACCAACAGAGTGAGCCACCCTTGAGCCCACGGCCGCCAACACCGTCATCAACATGGGGCCAGGTCACGGGAAGGCACCTCTGTGGTGGCATGCAGATCTTTGTGAAGACATATTCAGGATCAGATGAGGATTAGAAGACGACGATCCTCGGCAAGATCCTTGCCGAGGAAGGATACCAGACCCCCGGCAAGACCCTTGCCGGGGACGACAATGCGCCACGGCAAGACCCTTGCCGAACCACACGGCAAGACCCTTGCCGGGCCACACGGCAAGACCTTGCCGGGCCACCTGGCAAGGCCCTCACCAAGGACGCCAGCGGGACCACCGCCAGGCCCGCGCAAACCAAGCTTCCACCACCATTCCCATACAGCTACCAGCCCAACCAGCTGGGCGGGCACCTGCGTGGCAACATGCAGCTCCCAGGCCAACTCATCAAGCACGTGCGTGGCGGCATGCAGATCTTCGTGAAGGCTCCACCACCGCGCCACCTCAGCTGCCTGCCCGCCTACATGGCACCGCACGCATCACTGGCCGGGGCGCGTGTCGAAGCGAGGAGGAGCCGCGACGGATGGGACGGGCCTCGCCCCCGTCCCCGATAAAGCAAGGGGACAGCTAAGCCACGCATTAAATGCGTCTTGTCCTGTAATACGAGCGATAAGCTCAGGGCACTATACGCCTTTCCACCTCCTGTGTGCCACTGTGGCAGCCCCTTCTGACTATAAAAGGAGGCCCATCGCATACTGGAGAAGGATTCGGCTCTTTCAAACCACGCACTGACCACAGCTAGTTCGAGAGCTCAAGAACTCTCAGAAATACACCCACCAAAGCAGGACTAGGGTTTTACGCATCCTCGCGGCCCGAACCTGGGTAAACGATCCTTGTGCTGTCTACTAGCCCTGCTCTCCTCGCAACCCTGCGCCCCGGCAACCGTAGAAGGGATTCTTGTGAACCCATAGGTGTCGTTCCACACCGACAGTGTATTACCTTAACAACACACCACATGATTACTATAGAGATAGATATGAACTATGTGTACTATATGAACTCGAATTCAATTTTTTGAATACACTTGATGTTGATTCCAAATAATAGTACATTTGATGTACTAACTAGATATTCATAATCTAAACCATGTTCCATACGTACACCGTGTTTATCACACAAAGTATAGTGCCCCGCCCCCTACATTATGACAAGTATGTAGCCCTGAGCTGCAAAAGCCACACATTAGCCAAATTATAATCGATGTTCTACATTATGATATCTTCCTCAAGTATCCGTATCCACTTTTTTATAATGAATTATGATCTATGTTCGTCTTTAACACCTTCCCGATCCTCTTCTCTTTGTAGCTAGCTAGCGCTATGTAACATCCCAAATTTTTAATTTGGAATGTTTTACAATTATTAGCTAAGCATCTACGCATTTTGTTTGAATTGAGTGGAATTTGGAAATTTCAGAGGCATTTGAATTTTATTTGACTTTGAATTTGAATTGGCAATTGAAATTTATTTCAAAAATACCTGACAAATACTTGTTCAAAAGTATGAGAGGAGTTAAAATGACACTCCAAAAATGTCAGAATAAAATAATGCCAAAAGGTTGAATTCCAATTTGGATTTATTTGGAGTTTTCAAAAAAAATGTTTTTATTAAGTTTTTATTTCGCCTCTGGAAAATAGTTCATCTTTTAGAGTTCATTTTTCTGATTTTATTGATATATATATGTCCTATATAAAAATAATATAGGTTTCTCTATAATTAGTTTTCTCTCTCTTTGGTAATTCAAAAAAAGGAAAAAAAAACCCGGCGCGCCAGGCGCCAGGCCAGCAGGCCCCGTCGCCGAGGCCGCATCCCACCAGCCCCGAGGCCGTCGCCCAGCGCCAAGGCCGCGAGCCCAGCGCGCCGTACACCCGAGCCGCCTCCGCTTCGGTTGCCCGACCAGACCCTCCTCTTCCTCTCTCACCGACGCGCCGGCCCCACCCCTTCTCTTTCCCCCTCGCGCACGCAATGCCGCCCGGAGCGCGTCCAGAGCGCGCCGCGGTTCTGATCCTCTCGGGATCGTGATCCCGAGTCGACCCCTCGCCCACGCTTGTGCCCTATATAAACCCCTCGGCCTCCTCTCTCAACCCCCCTAAAACCCTATGCTCAACTCCACCCGTAGCTCGCGCCCTCGCCAAACGCATCTCGCCGCCGCCGCCTCGGTTCGCCGTAGCTTCTGCCACCGGTGAGCATCCCCCTTGCTTCCAAGCTCCATCACCTGAACAGCCTCTTCCTTCTGCACCTCCTTGACATCATATCATATCCCAGGAACCCCGAAGCCGTCGCCACGAGCATCGCCGCCTGCCGCCGGAGTTGGAGGTCACCAGGAGCTCCGCCGAGCTCGTGCCACTCGCCACCTTCGCGAACGAACACCGCCCAGACTACCCTCGACATCGCCTCGTTCCGCCGCATCGCCCGAACGCCTCGGCCACCTTCCCCGACGACCGGAGCCGCCGCATCATCGCCGCCCGAGACGCCGACGCCGTCGAACCCGCGGTAAGCCGCCGGACCCTTCTCCACCGTTGGATCTTTAGTCTACGGCTTAGATTAGACTAGCGAAGGGTTAGGTTTTTTTAAGATTAGATTGGTTTCAGTTCGGTTTATTCCCGGTTAGATCGGTTTATTTTAAGTTGCGGTTTAGTTGGACCGGCCGAATGGTTTATTTCTGTTAGCCCGTGGACGCATTGGTTTATTAAACACTTAGGCGCTGTTTAGTTTTAGAACGCTCATTGTTTCGGCCCGTTAGCGCGTTAGTTTTTTTAGTTTTATTTCAGTTTCTGTTTTTAGCAGAATAGTTCTGTTCTTGTAAAGTTTATAACTTTTAGGTTATTTACTATTTTTAGTTGATTCTTCTTGCTCTAGTTTGCAAATTTCCTATAGTTTCGGTAGAAAATAGTTTCGGCCATGTTTAAGTTTTAAAAAATGTTTTATATTAGCTTTAGTCAGATTAGTATTTCTGCTATAAATTGAGTTAGGATTATTTAATTTTAGTGATTCTTTTTGTCACTGCTTTGTTTTGACCTTGCCTAGAAGTAGGAAGTTATTTGGGGATTTTTAGTCTTTATTAAAAATAGTTTTACTCGAAAACAAGCCTTTCTAGTTTTATTTAGCTTGCTACTGTTTCCTGCTGTTCTTGTTATTTTAAAAATTTATTTTACCTCTGTTATAATTTATTTTAGATTAGTTTATGTAGTTACAGAGGGTGAACTTTTATTTACAGAAAAAATAAAATGTTTATTTTATTTATTTTCTTCTCCTGCTAGTTGTTGAAGTTCAATTGGTTTTCTTTGGTTTTGGTTTGATTGCTTATGCGTGATTTATGATAGCTTGCTGTTATGTTAATGTGATCTCATGTTTGTATGCTTATATGATTATTGTTTGCTTCGATAGAATTACCGAAGTGCGAAGCTTGCTATTTCGAGTCGCTAGCTTTCGAAGATCGTTAGCCAGGCAAGTCATATGATCATGTTTTACAATACCTATGATATATTGCATTAGTAGTATTTCCTCCCCACCATGCATGAAGTAGGAGAAAATTGAATAAGTCTTGAGTAGTATCATGTGGTAGGTTCACCCAAAATCCCTATGTTACCATTGCCCGGGACGATGTAGTTTATTTTGCTATGCTCGTAGACGGGGTTGGTTGAGTGATTCATATGGGAGATGTGAGAGTCAAGATGATGATAACCCCATGAATTCAAGCTCAAGATGGACTTCAAATTCACTACTGGGTGGAGGATGGTTGACGGGCACCCTGGAGCAACTAGCGGATGGCCGGGATGCATGGAGAAGCGCCATGACATCTTGCGGAAAGCTTCACCCAGCCATGAAGAGACGGATGGATACACCTTGACCGGAAGCTTACCTGTGCAGCCGCAAGCCATTATGGGCTATGGCTAGGTTGACCTTAGGCGTGACTCTGGCCGGACAGTGCTATGAGATGTAGAAGAACGGTAGGATTGGATGGGCACCGGCAGTGGCCCAGAGGAACTCTATGGAAGACCCTGTTTCGTTTGTCCCGTCTTCAAACACCAGGCAATGCGAGGAAATAAAGGAGGGAACAATTCTTGCGGGTAAAGTGCACAAGACTCTGCAGAGTAGAAACCTAATCGATTAGCCATGTCCCCGGTTACGGACAAATGAGCCTCTGGAATTGGAGTATTTTGGAAATCTCAACACCGAACTTAATAAATTAATTGATGGTTTATTAATAATTTCGGGTATGAGACACTGGTTGGCGGAACCATCTCATTAACAACCAACATTTTGTAGTAATTGCAAGCAAGTCCTTTTTGTTGTAGGAAAAAATTGGCTTTTTCGCAAAAACATAAAACTTATAGCCCCACAGCCAAATTGCATATAATGTTAGCATTATTATTGTTGTTCTCTCTATGACTTGCCGGCATATTTAAAATGCTGACCTACACGGCTGCAACGTCTTATGTTGCAGAGGAGTTTTGTGACCAGGAGTGAGGCTACGATCCACGCTTGGCGATTGCCCTATGGAGTCGGATGGACTTGCTATTCGTCTACGCTTCCGTAGCTTTATTTAGTTTATTTCTCATGAGTTGGCCTTCGGCCAAATTTATTATGATGTAATAAAGACTCGATATGAGAATCGTGTTATAAATTCAGGTGTGATTGAACTTTGAATCTTTTCATCAATGTACTGTGTGTGCCAGCATGATCTTGGGATGGTAAAACTACACAGAGACTTGACAGATTTCGGGTTGGGTCGCTACAGAGATGGTATCAGAGCACATGCTGACCGTAGGACATAACCCCTAGGATCGGAAAGGCATAGGAAGAGACTATTTTATTTTATGTCCTTATCATTCCATAATTCTCCCCTGTTCATTTCCGACTTCTCTCCGATTTTCAACATTCTAGATGGCCGCCGAGTTCACCCCAGTTCTACTACCGGAGTTTTGCCAGCCGGATTAGACAATGCTTTTCGGCAAGAAGCTGGTTCAGATAGTGAAGAAGCTGAAGATTGCTCTGCCCTCAATCAACGGGAAGCCTACCAATGCACTTCTGACGGATACCCGCTACAGGATTAAGGTGCACATTCCAGGGAGGACCTTCAGAGGACATTCAGAACCCATCGACTTTGAGTTTACCGCTTTCACTTGGATCCTCGGAAGAGACATGGCGATTTATCGTGCACTTGGACATCTCCGAGAAGAGTACAGGGCCGAGCTCGACCCATCAGACCTCGCCATGATTTCTTGCAGAGCTAGGAATGGAGACATCATCCGTACCATGGAGGACGACTCCATTCTTTCATATGTCCAAGACTTGGTGAGTCTCATCAGGAACCAGGAAATCCAGACGCGCCGAAACTCATAGGTACACAGGAGGCTGTTGTTCCGTGAACTGGAACTGGAGGAGAAAGCACGCGCGTACTTCCTTGAACATGAAGAAGAAGTGAAGGATTTTATGGATAGAATCAAGGACCGAGATACATATATTGCCACACTGGAGGAGAAGATGGACCTGGGAGAAGACCTTTTCCCGAGTGGAGATGATGGACCCCTCGTGAGCAATGACCAGGATTATGAAGAGAGTTCCACCGAAGGAAGCCGCAAGAGGAGGCGCCGCACCAGAGGACGACGCATCAGAGGAAGTCGCACCGGAGGACGCAAGGATAATTGATGAAGACATTTAGTCTACTGCCATGTTATTTTATTTTATTTTTCATCGATCAGTTAGGTCGTGATTTTCGGTTAGTCGTGAGATTTTGTAAACCGAGATTAAACCTTGTTTGAGATGAATTAATAAATTATTGGTGTGATAATGTTTGTGCATTCATATGGGTAGTGCTATTTTCTCATTAGACCCTTGTTCTATTCTAATTTCTCATCCACTCCAAAACACCAGATGGCTCCGAGACGTGACCCCAGTTTCAACTTTCCGCCGGAGCTCACCCAGCTGATCTAGCAGCAGAATACCCTGATGCAGATGCTCATCCAAAACCAGAACAACAACAACAACAACAACAACAACAACAACAATCCACCGCCACCACCCCCTGTTGACAACTTGACCCGCTTCCTAAGGCTGAATCCGCCAGTGTTCTCTAGCAGCACTGAGCGGATTGTGGCCGATGATTGGCTCCGCAAGGTCGGAAGGGAGTTAGCCACTGCTGGATGCACATATGCAGAGAAGGTGCGCTTTGCCGCACATTAGCTTGATGGACCTGCAGCCTCTTGGTGGGAGAACTACACCGCCACTTATCCGGTCGCCACCATGACATGGGATCAGTTCCAGCAGGCTTTCCGCACCGCTCATGTCTCAGCTGGAGCCATGAGTCTGAAGAAGCGTGAGTTCCGCAACTTACACCAGGGGAACCGTACTGTGGGACAGTACGTGGATGAGTTCAGCAAATTATCTCGCTATGCCCCAGATGATGTGGCCATAGATGCCGCAAAGCAGGAGAAGTTTCTCGAGGGACTCAATGATGAGCTGGGAATGCAGCTAATGGTGGCTACCTTCAACAACTACCAGGAGCTGGTAGACAAGGCCGCCATACTTGAAGGCAAGCAGCAGCAGATTGATAGCCGCAAGCGGAAATATGGCCAGGGAAAGTACAACTCCGGAGCTCAGCAGAAGCCCCGCTATGCCCCATACTCGGGAGGACATACCCATCACACCGATGGAGGACATAATCATGGAGGACATAACCATGGAGGGAATGGGAGCAATCGCAACCACGACAACAACTCCAAGTCAGGCAATGGAGGCAATTGCAACCAGCACCGTCCTACTCTGGCTCAGAAGGATCTAAGTCATATCACCTGTTTCAAGTGCCAGAAGACAGGACACTATGCCACCGATTGTCTGGAGGCCAAGCAGAGGAATGGAAATGACAACGGCAATGGAAGCTCAGTAAAGAAGCCCAACCCTTTTCCTCGTGCTCAGGTGAATCACATTGACGTGGAGGACGTCTATGATCAGCCAAAAACTGTGGTTGGTAAGTTTTTATTAAATCCACGTCCAGTATTGGTACTGTTTGATTCTAGTGCAACGCATTCATTCATATCAAGGGTAGTTGTGGAAAAGTACGGGTTGCCCACTAGAACCCTTAGAACCCCTCTTCAGGTCACTTCCCCAGGAGGAGAGATGATGGCAGGCTTAGGCTGACATTCGACCCTCAGCATCAGAAATCATGACTTTCTCGCAGACCTCATAGTATTGGAATCCCAGGGATTGGACGTGATCCTAGGCATGGACTGGTTGACGAAGTTTGAAGGAAACATCGACTGTGCCCGCAAGACTATTTTACTCACCACCCTGGAGCAGAAGAGGATCAAGTATGTATCCAGACACACACCAATGAAGAATCGGGTGAATTCCCTCACGGGTGTTGTTCAGGAGGAAGTGCCCGTAGTGCAAGATTTTCCCGATGTATTTCCAGAGGAATTACCAGGAATGCCACCGGACAGGGACATTGAGTTTCTGATTGAGTTATTACCTGGCACATCCCCAATATCCAAGAGACCTTATCGGATGCCCCCGAATTATTTGGAAGAGATCAAGAAGCAGATCAAGGAATTATTGGAGAAAGGATATATTCGCCCAAGTTCGTCGCCTTAGGGAGCCCCAGTTCTTTTGGTAGAGAAGAAGGACGGAACCCTGAGAATGGTTGTGGATTATCGTTCATTGAACAACGTGACCATCAAGAACAAGTACGCTCTGCCGATGATTAACGATTTATTTGATTAGCTAGTTGGAGCCAAGGTATTCTCCAAGATCGATGTTGATCAGGGTATCATCAGTTGAAGATTCGTGAACAGGATATTGTTGGATATCGTAGCATAATTTTAAAATTTTCCTACGCTGACCAAGATGCATCTATGGAGTATACTAGCAATGAGGGGAAAGGGGTGCATCTACATACCCTTGTAGATCGCAAGCGGAAGCGTTCCAATGAACGTGGATGACGGAGTCGTACTCGCCGTGATCCAAATCACCGATGACCTAGTGCCGAACGGACGGCACCTCCGCGTTCAACACACGTACGGTGCAGCGACGTCTCCTCCTTCTTGATCCAGCAAGGGGGAAGGAGAGGTTGATGGAGATCCAGCAGCATGACGGTGTGGTGGTGGATGTAGCGGGATGCCGGCAGGGCTTCGCCGAGCTTCTACGAGAGAGAGAGGTGTAGCAGGGGAGGAGGGAGGCGCCCAAGGCTGAGATTTTGCTGCCCTCCCTCCCCCCTTTATATAGGCCCCCTGGGAAGGGGGGGCACCAGCCAAACCCATCTAGGGTGGGGGGGGCGGCGGCCAAGGGGGGTGCCTTGCCCCCCAAGGCAAGTGGGAAGCCCCCCCACCCTAGGGTTTCCAACCCTAGGCGCATGGGGGGCGCCCAGCCCACTAGGGGCTGGTTCCCTTCCCACTTCAGCCCACGGGGCCCTCCGGGATAGGTGGCCCCACCCGGTGGACCCCCGGGACCCTTCCGGTGGTCCCGATACAATAACGGTAACCCCCGAAACTTTCCCGGTGGCCGAAACTTGACTTACTATATATATAATTCTTCACCTCCGGACCATTCCGGAACTCCTCGTGACGTCCGTGATCTCATCCGGGACTCCGAACAACTTTCGGGTTTCCGCATACACATATCTCTACAACCCTAGCGTTACCGAACCTTAAGTGTGTAGACCCTACGGGTTCGGGAGACATGCAGACATGACCGAGACGCCTCTCCGGTCAATAACCAACAGCGGGATCTGGATACCCATGTTGGCTCCCACATGTTCCACGATGATCTCATCGGATGAACCACGATGTCGAGGATTCAATCAATCCCGTATGCAATTCCCTTTGTCAATCGGTATGTTACTTGCCCGAGATTCGATCGTCGGTATCCCAATACCTTGTTCAATCTCGTTACCGGCAAGTCTCTTTACTCGTACCACAATGCATGATCCCGTGACTAACGCCTTAGTCACATAGAGCTCATTATGATGATGCATTACCGAGTGGGCCCAGAGATACCTCTCCGGCACACGGATTGACAAATCCCAGTCTCGATCCGTGCCAACCCAACAGACACTTTCGGAGATACCCGTAGTGCACCTTTATAGTCACCCAGTTACGTTGTGACGTTTGGCACACCCAAAGCACTCCTACGGTATCCGGGAGTTGCACGATCTCATGGTCTAAGGAAAAGATACTTGACATTGGAAAAGCTCTAGCAAACGAAACTACACGATCTTTTATGCTATGCTTAGGATTGGGTCTTGTCCATCACATCATTCTCCTAATGATGTGATCCCGTTATCAACGACATCCAATGTCCATAGTCAGGAAACCATGACTATCGGTTGATCAACGAGCTAGTCAACTAGAGGCTTACTAGGGACACGTTGTGGTCTATATATTCACACATGTATTACGATTTCCGGATAACACAATTATAGCATGAATAGTAGACAATTACCATGAACAAAGAAATATAATAATAACCATTTATTATTGCCTCTAGGGCATATTTCCAACAGTCTCCCACTTGCACTAGAGTCAATAATCTAGTTACATTGTGATGAATCGAACACCCATTGCGTCCTGGTGTTGATCATGTTTTGCTCTAGGGAGAGGTTTAGTCAACGGATCTGCTACATTCAGGTCCGTATGTACTTTACAAATATCTATGTCTCCATTTTGAACACTTTCACGAATGGAGTTGAAGCGACGCTTGATATGCCTGGTCTTCTTATGAAACCTGGGCTCCTTCGCAAGGGCAATAGTTCCAGTGTTGTCACAGAAGAGAGTCATCGGGCCTGACGCATTGGGAATCACCCCTAGGTCGGTAATGAACTCCTTCATCCAGACTGCTTCCTGCGCTGCCTCCGAGGCTGCCATGTACTCCGCTTCACATGTAGATCCCGCCACGACGCTTTGCTTGCAACTGCACCAGCTTACTGCTCCTCCATTCAAAATATACACGTATCCGGTTTGTGACTTCGAGTCATCCAGATCTGTGTTGAAGCTAGCGTCGACGTAACCCTTTACGACGAGCTCTTCGTCACCTCCATAAACGAGAAACATATCCTTAGTCCTTTTCAGGTACTTTAGGATATTCTTGACCGTTGTCCAGTGTTCCATGCCGGGATTACTTTGGTACCTTCCTACCAAACTTACGGCAAGGTTTACATCAGGTCTGGTACACAGCATGGCATACATAATAGACCCTATGGCCGAGGCATAGGGGATGACACTCATCTTTTCTATATCTTCTGCCGTGGTCGGGCATTGAGCCGTGCTCAATTGCACACCTTGCAATACAGGCAAGAACCCCTTCTTGGACTGATCCATATTGAACTTCTTCAATATCTTGTCAAGGTATGTACTCTGTGAAAGACCAATGAGGCATCTTGATCTATCTCTATAGATCTTGATGCCTAATATATAAGCAGCTTCTCCAAGGTCCTTCATTGAAAAACACTTATTCAAATAGGCCTTTATACTTTCCAAGAATTCTATATCATTTCCCATCAATAATATGTCATCCACATATAATAAGAGAAATGCTACAGAACTCCCACTCACTATCTTGTAAACACGGGCTTCTCCATAAGTCTGTGTAAACCCAAACGCTTTGATCATCTCATCAAAACGAATGTTCCAACTCCGAGATGCTTGCACCAGCCCATAGATTGAGCGCTGGAGCTTGCATACTTTGTTAGCATTCTTAGGATCGACAAAACCTTCCGGCTGCATCATATACAACTCTTCCATAAGGAAGCCGTTAAGGAATGCCGTTTTGACGTCCATCTGCCATATCTCATAATCATAGTATGCGGCAATTGCTAACATGATTCGGACGGACTTAAGCTTCGCTACGGGTGAGAAAGTCTCATCGTAGTCAACCCCTTGAACTTGTCGATAACCCTTAGCGACAAGTCGAGCCTTATAGATGGTCACATTACCATCCGCGTCTGTCTTCTTCTTAAAGATCCATTTGTTTTCTATGGCTCGCCGGTCATCGGGCAAGTCAGTCAAAGTCCATACTTCGTTTTCATACATGGATCCTATCTCGGATTTCATGGCTTCTAGCCATTTGTCGGAATCCGGGCCAGTCATCGCTTCTTCATAGTTCGAAGGTTCACCGTTGTCTAACAACATGATTTCCAGGACAGGGTTGCCGTACCACTCTGGTGCGGAACGTGTCCTTGTGGACCTACGAAGTTCCGTAGTAAATTGATCCAAAGCTTCATGATCATCATCATTAACTTCCTCCCCTGTCGGTGTAGGCACCACAGGAACATCTTCCCATGCCGCGCTACTTTCCGGTTCGGAAGGGGTGACTATCACCTCATCAAGTTCCACTTTCCTCCCACTCAATTCTTTCGAGAGAAACTCCTTCTCCAGAAAGGACCCGTTCTTGGCAACGAAGATCTTGCCTTCGGATCTGAGGTAGAAGGTATACCCAATAGTTTCCTTAGGGTATCCTATGAAGACGCATTTTTCCGACTTGGGTTCGAGCTTTTTAGGTTGAAGTTTCTTGACATAAGCATCGCATCCCCAAACTTTTAGAAACGACAGCTTAGGTTCCTTCCCAAACCATAATTCATACGGTGTCGTCTCAACGGATTTCGACGGAGCCCTATTTAAAGTGAATGCGGTAGTCTCTAAAGCATAGCCCCAAAATGAGAGCGGTAAATCGGTAGGAGACATCATAGATCGCACCATATCCAATAGAGTGCGATTACGACGTTCGGACACACCATTTCTCTGAGGTGTTCCAGGCGGCGTGAGTTGTGAAACTATTCCACATTTCCTTAAGTGTGTACCAAATTCGTGACTTAAATATTCTCCACCACGATCTGATCGTAAGAATTTTATTTTTCTATCACGTTGATTCTCAACTTCACTCTGAAATTCCTTGAACTTTTCAAAGGTTTCAGACTCGTGTTTCGTTAGGTAGACATACCCATATCTACTTAAGTCATCAGTGAGAGTGAGAACATAACGATATCCTCCGCGAGCCTCAACACTCATTGGACCGCACACATCGGTATGTATGATTTCCTATAAGTTGGTTGCTCGCTCCATTGTTCCGGAGAACGGAGTCTTGGTCATCTTACCCATGAGGCATGGTTCGCACGTGTCAAATGATTCGTAATCAAGAGACTCCAAAAGTCCATCTGCATGGAGCTTCTTCATGCGCTTGACACCAATGTGACCAAGGCGGCAGTGCCACAAGTATGTGGGACTATCGTTATCAACTTTACATCTTTTGGTATTCACACTATAAATATGTGTAACATCACGTTCGAGATTCATCAAGAATAAACCATTGACCAGCGGGGCATGACCATAAAACATATCTCTCAAATAAATAGAACAACCATTATTCTCGGATTTAAATGAGTAGCCATCTCGAATTAAACGAGATCCAGATACAATGTTCATGCTCAAAGCTGGCACTAAACAACAATTATTGAGGTTTAAAACTAATCCCGTAGGTAGAAGCAGAGGTAGCGTGCCGACGGCGATCACATCGACCTTGGAACCATTCCCGACGCGCATCGTCACCTCGTCCTTCGCTAGTCTCCGTTTATTCCGTAGTTCCTGTTTTGAGTTACAAATATGAGCAACCGCACCGGTATCAAATACCCAGGAGCTACTACGAGTACTGGTAAGGTACACATCAATTACATGTATATCACATATACCTTTGGTGTTGCCGGCCTTCTTGTCCGCTAAGTATTTGGGGCAGTTCCGCTTCCAGTGACCACTTCCCTTGCAATAAAAGCACTCTGTCTCAGGCTTGGGTCCATTCTTCGGCTTCTTCCCGGCAACTGGCTTACCGGGCGCGGCAACTCCCTTGCCGTCCTTCTTGAAGTTCTTCTTACCCTTGCCCTTCTTGAACTTAGTGGTTTTATTCACCATCAACACTTGATGTTCTTTTCTGATCTCCACCTCCGCTGATTTCAGCATTGAATATACCTCAGGAATGGTCTTTTCCATCCCCTGCATATTGAAGTTCACCACAAAGCTCTTGTAGCTTGGTGGAAGCGACTGGAGGATTCTGTCAATGACCGCGTCATCCCGGAGATTAACTCCCAGCTGAGTCAAGCGGTTGTGCAACCCAGACATTCTGAGTATGTGCTTACTAACAGAACTATTCTCCTCCATTTTACAGCTAAAGAACTTGTCGGAGACATCATATCTCTCGACCCGGGCATGAGCTTGGAAAACCATTTTCAGCTCCTCGAACATCTCATATGCTCCATGTTTCTCAAAACACTTTTGGAGACCCGGTTCTAAGCTGTAAAGCATGCCGCACTAAACGAGGGAGTAATCATCAGCACGCTGCTGCCAAGCGTTCATAACGTCTTGGTTCTCTGGGATTGGTGCTTCACCTAGCGGTGCTTCTAAGACATAATCTTTCTTGGCTACTATGAGGATGATCCTCAGGTTCCGGACCCAGTCCGTATAGTTGCTGCCATCATCTTTCAGCTTGGTTTTCTCTAGGAACGCGTTGAAATTGAGGACAACGTTGGCCATTTGATCTACAAGACGTAGTGTAAAGATTTAAGACTAAGTTCATGATAATTAAGTTCATATAATCAAATTACTTAATGAACTCCCACTCAGATAGACATCCCTCTAGTCATCTAAGTGAAACATGATCCGAGTTAACTAGGCCGTGTCCGATCATCACGTGAGACAGACTAGTCAAGATTGGTGAACATCTCCATGTTGATCGTATCTTCTATACGACTCATGCTCGACCTTTCGGTCCTCCGTGTTCCGAGGCCATGTCTGTACATGCCAGGCTCGTCAAGTCAACCTAAGTGTATTGCGTGTGTTCCGAGGCCATGTCTGTACATGCTAGGCTCGTCAACACCCGTTGTATTCGAACGTTAGAATCTATCACACCCGATCATCACGTGGTGCTTCAAAACAATGAACCTTCGCAACGGTGCACAGTTAGGGCGAACACTTTTCTTGAAATTATCATAAGGGATCATCTTACTTACTACCGTCGTTCTAAGCAAATAAGATGCAAAAACATGATAAACATCACATGCAATCAAATAGTGACATGATATGGCCAATATCATTATGCTCCTTTGATCTCCATCTTCGGGGCACCATGATCATCTTCGTCACCGGCATGACACCATGATCTCCATCATCATGATCTCCATCATTGTGTCTTCATGAAGTCGTCACGCCAACGATTACTTCTACTTCTATGGCTAACGCGTTTAGCAACAAAGTAAAGTAATTTACATGGCGTTATTCAATGACACGCAGGTCATACAAAATAATAAAGACAACTCCTATGGCTCCTGCCGGTTGTCATACTCATCGACATGCAAGTCGTGATTCCTATTACAAGAATATGATCAATCTCATACATCACATATATCATTCATCACATCTTCTGGCCATATCACATCACATAGCATATGCTGCAAAACAAGTTAGACGTCCTCTAATAGTTGTTGCAAGTTTTTACGTGGTTTGTAGGTTTCTAGCAAGAACGTTTCTTACCTATGTATGACCACAACGTGATTTGCCAATTTCTATTTACCCTTCATAAGGACCCTTTTCATCGAATCCGTTCCGACTAAAGTAGGAGAGACAGACACCCGCTAGCCACCTTATGCAACTAGTGCATGTCAGTCGGTGGAACCTGTCTCACGTAAGCGTACGTGTAAGGTCGGTCCGGGCCGCTTCATCCTACAATGCCGCCGAAACAAGAAACGACTAGTAGCGGCAAGAAGAATTGGCAACATCAACGCCCACAACTTCTTTGTGTTCTACTCGTGCATAGTAACTACACATAGGCCTGGCTCATGATGCCACTGTTGGATATCGTAGCATAATTTTAAAATTTTCCTACGCTCACCAAGATGCATCTATGGAGTATACTAGCAATGAGGGGAAAGGGGTGCATCTACATACCCTTGTAGATCGCGAGCGGAAGCGTTCCAATGAACGTGGATGACGGAGTCGTACTCGCCGTGATCCAAATCACCGATGACCTAGTGCCGAACGGACGGCACCTCCGCGTTCAACACACGTACGGTGCAGCGACGTCTCCTCCTTCTTGATACAGCAAGGGGGAAGGAGAGGTTGATGGAGATCCAGCAGCACGGCGGTGTGGTGGTGGATGTAGCGGGATGCCGGCAGGGCTTCGCCGAGCTTCTACGAGAGAGAGAGAGGTGTAGCAGGGGAGGAGGGAGGCGCCCAAGGCTGAGATTTTGCTGCCCTCCCTCCCCCCTTTATATAGGCCCCCTGGGAAGGGGGGGCGCCAGCCAAACCCTTCTAGGGTGGGGGGGGGGGGCGGCGGCCAAGGGGGTGCCTTGCCCCCCAAGGCAAGTGGGAAGCCCCCCCACCCTAGGGTTTCCAACCCTAGGCGCATGGGGGGAGGCCCATGGGGGGGCGCCCAGCCCACTAGGGGCTGGTTCCCTTCCCACTTCAGCCCACGGGGCCCTCCGGATAGGTGGCCCCACCCGGTGGACCCCCGGGACCCTTCCGGTGGTCCCGGTACAATACCGGTAACCCCCGAAACTTTCCCGGTGGCCGAAACTTGACTTCCTATATATATAATTCTTCACCTCTGGACCATTCCGGAAATCCTCGTGACGTCCGGGATCTCATCCGGGACTTCGAACAACTTTCGGGTTTCCGCATACACATATCTCTACAACCCTAGCGTTACCGAACCTTAAGTGTGTAGACCCTACGGGTTCGGGAGACATGCAGACATGACCGAGACGCCTCTCCGGTCAATAACCAATAGCGGGATCTGGATACCCATGTTGGCTCCCACATGTTCCACGATGATCTCATCGGATGAACCACGATGTCGAGGATTCAATCAATCCCGTATGCAATTCCCTTTGTCAATCGGTATGTTACTTGCCTGAGATTCGATCATCGGTATCCCAATACCTTGTTCAATCTCGTTACCGGCAAGTCTCTTTACTCGTACCGCAATGCATGATCCCGTGACTAACGCCTTAGTCACATAGAGCTCATTATGATGATGCATTACCGAGTGGGCCCAGAGATACCTCTCCGTCACACGGAGTGACAAATCCCAGTCTCGATCCGTGCCAACCCAACAGACACTTTCGGAGATACCCGTAGTGCACCTTTATAGTCACCCAGTTACGTTGTGATGTTTGGCACACCCAAAGCACTCCTACGGTATCCGGGGGTTGCACGATCTAATGGTCTAAGGAAAAGATACTTGACATTGGAAAAGCTCTAGCAAACGAAACTACACGATCTTTTATGCTATGCTTAGGATTGGGTCTTGTCCATCACATCATTCTCCTAATGATGTGATCCCGTTATCAACGACATCCAATGTCCATAGTCAGGAAACCATGACTATCGGTTGATCAACGAGCTAGTCAACTAGAGGCTTACTAGGGACACGTTGTGGTCTATATATTCACACATGTATTACGATTTCCGGATAACACAATTATAGCATGAATAATAGACAATTACCATGAACAAAGAAATATAATAATAACCATTTATTATTGCCTCTAGGGCATATTTCCAACAGATATACCCAAAACAGCTTTCACCACCAGGTATGGTTTATATGAGTATACCGTCATGTCATTCGGATTGACTAATGCCCCTGCATATTTTATGAGCATGATGAACAAGGTATTTATGGAATATCTGGACAAGTTTGTCGTGGTGTTCATCGATGACATATTGGTTTTCTCCAAGAGCGAGGAAGAGCATAAGGAACATTTGCATCTAGTTCTGGAGAAACTCAGAGAACATCAGTTATATGCCAAGTTCAGCAAATGTGAATTTTGGTTGAAGGAAGTAGGATTCCTCAGACATGTTATTTCAGGAGAAGGAATAGCAGTCGACCCCACCAAGGTTGAATCGGTCACCAACTGGCAGTCCCCCACCTCAGTCAAGGAGATCCGCAGTTTTCTCGGACTCGCCGGATATTATTGGAGATTTATTGAGAATTTCTCTAATATTGCTAAACCCATGACTGAGCTGTTGAAGAAGGAAGCCAAGTACATTTGGACCGAGAATTGTGAAGCCAGTTTTCAGGAGCTGAAGAAATGTCTGGTTACAGCCCTAGTGCTCATTTTGCCGGACATACACAAGGATTACCAGGTATATTGTGATGCTTCTCGTCAAGGACTCGGAGGAATGCTCATGCAGGAAGGAAAAATTGTAGCTTATACCTCCAGACAGCTACGACCTCACGAGATGAATTATGCCACACATGATTTGGAGTTAGCAGCCGTAGTGCACGCACTCAAGACCTGGAGAGATTTCCTTGTCAGAAATAGTTGTGATGTTTACACGGATCATAAGAGCTTGATGTATATTTTCACGCAGAAGGAGTTGAGCCTCAAGCAGACGAGATGGCTTGAATTGATCAAGGACTATGACATGAGATTGCATTATCACCCATGGAAGGCAAATGTTGTAGCAGATGCCTTGAGTCGTAAAAGCTATGTGAACACCCTCATAGCTGGAGGATTACCTTAGGAATTAGCCGATGATCTCAGAGATCTCCGACTAGAGATAGTACCAAGAAGATTTGTCACCACCTTGGATATTCAATCCACTTTGACCGAAAGAATCCGAGAAGCCCAGAAGACGGACAAGGAAATTGCAGAGATAAAGGAAAAGATGAGTAACGGAAAGGCTAAAGGTTTTCGTGAGGATGAACATGGAACTTTATGGTTTCAGGATCTTATCTATGTGCCCAATGACCCAGAGGTCAGGAAGTTAATTCTTCAGGAGGCCCATGATTCACCGTACTCGATTCACCCAGGCAACACCAAGATGTATCTGGATTTGAAGGAAAGTTTCTGGTGGGCAGGTATGAAGAAGGATATTGCCGAGTACGTAGCAGTATGTGATGTTTGTCAGCGAGTAAAGGTGGAACATTAGAAGCCGGCAGGGTTACTACAACCTTTACCGATACCCGAGTGGAAATGGGAAAAGCTTGGAATGGATTTTATCACAGGATTACCCAGGACACGTTCATGTTATGATTCTATCTGGGTAGTGGTTGATCGCTTGACCAAGGTAGCTCATTTCATTCCTGTGAAGACCACATATACCAACGCTAAGTTAGCCAAGATATACATGACCAGGATCGTATGTCTGCATGGAGTTCCGAGGAGTATCGTGTCAGATAGAGGAACATAATTTACCTCAAAGTTTTGGAATTAGTTACATGAAACTTTGGGTACGAGCCTGGAGTTCAGTACAACTTTCATCCGCAGACAGATGGACAGACCGAGAGAGTCAACCAGATTCTGGAGGACATGTTGAGAGCCTGTGCGCTAGACTATGGGTCTAGCTAGGATGACAATCTGCCATACGCAGAGTTCTCGTACAACAACAGCTATCAGACTAGTCTGAAGATGGCCCCTTTCAAAGCTCTATACGGAAGGAGGTGCAGAACACCATTGTTGTGGGATGGTGTTGGAGACCGAAAGCTTTTTGGTCCCGATCTTATCAGAGATTCTGAAGAGAAGGTCAAGCTGATTCGAGATAGACTTAAGATAGCCCAGTCGAGATAGAAGAGTTATGCCGACAGTAAACACAAGGAAGTAACATACGAAGTTGGAGACCGAGCATATCTCTGTGTGTCCCCACTTCGAGGAATCAAGAGGTTTGGTGTTAAAGGAAAGTTAGCACCACGATTCATAGGCCCCTACAAAATCCTCGAACGCAGAGGAGAAGTTGCATACAAGCTGGAATTGCTGGAAGGATTGACAGGAGTTCACGATGTCTTCCATGTTTCCCAGCTGAAGAAATGCCATGCTGAGATGGCCGATATTCCTTTGAGGGACACAGTGCCCCTAGAGGCCATACAACTTGACAATGATCTGACTTATGAGGAGAAACCCGTCAAAATTCTCGAGACTGCGAACAGAGTTACCCGCAGCAAGATCATCAAGTTCTGCAAGGTTTTGTAGAGCCACCACTCCGAGGAGGAAGCCACCTGGGAGCGAGAAGAAGATCTCCGTCGAGACCACCCGCACCTATTTGCTAGCCAACCTGAATCTCGAGGGCGAGATTCATCTTAAGGTGGGTAGGTTTGTAACATCCCAAATTTTCAATTTGGAATGTTTTACAATTATTAGCTAAGCATCTATGCATTTTGTTTGAATTTAGTGGCATTTGGAAATTTTCGAGGCATTTGAATTTTATTTCACTTTGAATTTGAATTGGCAATTGAAATTTATTTCAAAAATACCTGACAAATACTTGCTCAAAAGTATGAGAGGAGTTAAAATGACACTCCAAAAATGTCAGAATAAAATAATGCCAAAAGGTTGAATTCCAATTTGGAGTTTTCAAAAAGATGTTTTTATTAAGTTTTTATTTCGCCTCTGGAAAATAGTTCATCTTTTAGAGTTCATTTTTCTGATTTTGTTGATATGTACATGTCCTATATAAAAATAATATAGGTTTCTCTATAATTAGTTTTCTCTCTCTATGGTAATTCAAAAAAAGGAAAAAAAAACTGGCGTGCCAGGCGCCAGGCAGCAGGCCCAGTCGCTGAGGCCACAGCCCACCAGCGCCGAGGCCGCAGCCCCGCGCCAAGGCCGCCATCCCAGCGCGTCGCACGCCCGAGCCGCCTCCGCTTCGGTCGCCCGACCGGACCCTCCTCTCCCTCTCTCACCAACGCGCCGGCCCCACCCCTTCTCTTTCCCCCTCGCGCATGCAATGCCGCCCGGAGCGCGTCTAGAGCGCGCCGCGCTTTCGATCCTCTCGGGATCGTGATCCCGAGTCGACCCCTCGCCCACGCTTGTGCCCTATATAAACCCCTCAGCCTCCTCTCTCGATCCCCCTAAAACCCTAAGCTCAAATCCACTCGTATCTCGCGCCCTCGCCAAACGCATCTCGCTGCCGCCACCTCGGTTCGCCGCAGCTTCTGCCATCGGTGGGCATCCCTCTTGCTTCCAAGCTCCATCACCTGAACCGCCTCTTCCTTCCGCACCTCATTGACATCATATCATATCCCAGGAACCCCGAAGCCGTCGCCACGAGCATCGCCGCCTGCCGCCGGAGTTGGAGGTCACCAGGAGCTCCGCCGAGCTCGTGCCACTCGCCACCGTCGTGAACGGCCACCGCCCAGACCACCCTCGACATCACCTCGTTCTGCCGCATCACCCGAACGCCTCGGCCACCTTCCCCGACGACCAGAGCCGCCGTCGCCGTCGAACCCGTTGTAAGCCGCCGGACCCTTTTCCACCATTGGATCTTTAGTCTACGACTTAGATTAGACTAGCGAAGGGTTAGTTTTTTTTAAGATTAGATCGGTTTCAGTTCGGTTTATTCCCAGTTAGATCGGTTTATTTTAAGTTGCGGTTTAGTTGGACCGGCCGAATGGTTTATTTCTGTTAGCTCGTGGACGCTTTGGTTTATTAAACGCTTAGGCGCTGTTTAGTTTTAGAACGCTCACTGTTTCGGCCCGTTAGCGCGTTAGTTTTTTTAGTTTTATTTCAGTTTCTGTTTTTAGGAGAATAGTTCTGTTCTTGTAAAATCTATAACTTTTAGGTTATTTATTATTTTTAGTTGATTATTTTTGCTCTAGTTTGCAAATTTCCTATAGTTTCTGCCGAAAATAGATTCGGCCATGTTTAATTTTTAAAAAATGTTTTATATTAGTTTTAGTCAGATTAGTATTTCTGCTATAAATTGAGTTAGGATTATTTTATTTTAGTGTTTATTTTTGTCACTGATTTGTTTTGACCTTGCCTAGCAGTAGGAAGTTATTTGGGGATTTTTAGTCTTTATTAAAAATATTTTTAGTCGAAAACAAGCCTTTCTAGTTTTATTTAGCTTGCTACTGTTTCCTGCTGTTCTAGTTATTTTAAAATTTTATTTTACCTCTATTATAATTTATTTTAGACTAGTTTCTGTAGTTACAGAGAGTGAACTTTTATTTACAGAAAAAAATAAATTTTTTTAATTTTTTTCTCTTGCTAGTTGTTGAAGTTCAATTGGTGTTCTTTGGTTTTGGTTTGATTGCTTATGCGTGATTTATGTTAGCATGTTGTTATGTTAATGTGGTTGCATGTTTGTATGCTTATATGATTATTGTTTGCTTCGATAGAATTTCCAGAGTGCGAAGCCTTCTATTACGAGTCGCTAGCTTTCGAAGACCGTTAGCCAGGCAGGTCATTTGATCATGTTTTACAATACCTATGATTTATTGCATTAGTAGTATTTCCTCCCCACCATGCATGCAGTAGGAGAAAATTGAATAAGTCTTGTGTAGTATAATGTGGTAGGTTCACCCAAAATCCCTATGTTACCATTGCCCGAGACGATGTAGTTTAGTTTGCTATGCACGTAGACGGGGTTGGTTGAGTGATTCATATGGGAGATGTGAGAGTCAAGATGATGACAACCCCATGAATTCAAGCTTAAGATGGACTTCTAATTCACTACTGGGTGGAGGACGGTTGACGGGCACCCTGGAGCAACCAGCGGATGGCCGGGATGCATGGAGAAGCGCCATGACATCTTGCGGAAAGCTTCACCCAGCCACGAAGAGACGGATGGATACACCTTGACCGGAAGCTTACCTGTGCAGCCGCAAGCCATTATGGGCTCTGGCTGGGTTGTCCTTAGGCGTGACTCTGGCCGGACGGTGCTACGAGATGTAGAAGAACGGTAGGATTGGATGGGCATCGACAGTGGCCCAGATGAACTCTACGGAAGACCCTGTTTAGTTTGTCCCGTCTTCAAACACCAGGCAGTGCGAGGACATAAAGGAGGGAACAATTCTTGTGGGTAAAGTGCACAAGACTCTGCAGAGTAGAAACCTAATCGATTAGCCGTGTCCCCGGTTACGTACAATGAGCCTCTGGAATTGGAGTATTTCAGAAATCTCAACACCGAACTTAATAAATTAATTGATGGGTTATTAATAATTTCGGGTATGAGACACTGGTTGGCGGAACCATCTCATTAACAACCAACATTTTGTAGTAATTGCAAGCAAGTCCTTTTGTTGTAGGAAAAAATTGGCTTTTTTGCAAAAACATAAAACTTAGAGCCCCACAGCCAAATTGCATATAGTGTTAGCATTATTATTGTTGTTCTCTCTATGACTTGCCGGCATATTCAAAATGCTGACCTACATGGCTGCAACATCTTATGTTGAAGAGGAGTTTTCCGACCAGGAGTGAGGCTACAATCCACGCTTGGCGATTGCCCTATGGAGTCGGATGGACTCGCTATTCGTCTATGCTTCCGCAGCTTTATTTAATTTATTCCTCATGAGTTGGCCTTCGGCCGAATTTATTATGATGTAATAAAGACTCGATATGAGAATCGTGTAATAAATTCAGGTGTGATTGAACTTTGAATCTTTTCATCAATATACTGTATGTGCCAGCATGATCTTGGGATGGTACAACTACACAGAGACTTGACCGATTTCGGGTCGGGTCGCTACATGCTAATTTTCTATCGTGCATGCACACGCCCGCCCCCCTCTCACCCTCCCTCAGCGTCCCCTCCATCGCGCACGTTCGTTATTTCTCTTTAGGTCGTTCACCAGCGGTGTGTGTAGGCCCCCCGACTCCTTCTTTCCAGCACACACCGGTCGATATACCTCTCTAGCCAAGTGTGCCTACCACAAACACATACTTCCCCTCTTCTCTTCTCACTGTCCATGCCCCCTATGTCCAATACGGTTCCATGCAGGTGCACAGTCCCGCCCCTCTTCTCATCGATCTCATACTCGCACACTCCTCCCCCTCGACATAGTAGGCCTGTCGCACCACCTCCTAGCCGCACCCCTCTCCCCTTGTCTGTCTCTCCGGACCTTATTTTCTTCTAACACATGCATGCATTGTACGTACTGATCTCCCTACATATAGCTAGGTCGACTATAATTCTTTTCCCCACGCACCGATAGACTTACCTCACTAGTTATGTCTCTCCCTTTCTCGGACACACGATGGTTGATCTTCCTATGTAGTTACGTATGCTTACCACAACCATATCGTCTCCCCTCATAATCCTTGCATACCTCCTGACCTGTCTCTCACACGCACGTGCATAGACAGACAGACATCCCCGCCCTCTCTTATTGATATTGCACTCGTACCCTCCGTTTGTCTAGCAGGCCTCTCCCACCATTTGTGAGACGCCACTCCACCACCAACCCTCCGACACTCTACCTTTGTCTTTCTCCCAACCTTATTCCTCTGCTACACATGTCCATGGATGCCGATCGATCTCCCTCAATACATAGCTAGGTCTCTCTCCTTCTCCACACATATACTAGTCGATCTACCTCTCTATAGTTAGGTCTCTGCCCCCTCCCCCCCCCCCAACGATAGTCGAACATTGTAGGTAGGTATCCATGTCACAGAGAAAAACTGCACCTCTGCCCTCTCAAATTCCAGTAGGCCAGCCGCCCTGTATCTTTGATGTGGGAAAACACAAATTCGATGGCACTCTTTATCGATCGCGCAGCCACACACTTCATCCCTATTTTCGATTCTATCGATATCTCACGCCGATGATCCCTCCACTCTCTTCTCGTGGATCGCTCCCTCTATATATGATATATCCATGACTCTGTTTCACACACATTGCATATGTTACTTTTTTTGTTTGAGATATCATTGACACATTGCCTCGGTTTCGCATAAAACATCTATCTCACACCCACCCACTTATGTACCTGCACCTAAAGAAGAGGTGCACGCAGGACGCACGTACTCGCATCTCGTTGCCGGCCACACCCGCGCGGGTACACGGTGGAGTTCGTTTCTGTACGAAAAGGCAGCCCACGTGATAATTTGACGCGTGTAGCGGTTGTTTACTCGAAGGAGGGTCGGGTACCACACCTAGATGGAACAAAGTTCGACTTGACGCGTTAGTATTAAATAAAGTTATATATTCCTCCTCAATGGCGCGTAGTACAGAATATAAAATGATTGCCGTGGGGAAAATGGAAAAATCCACTCCACTATATACAACGGAGCCTGCCTGCCGGGGTTTGTCTCTCATCACACCATCTCACACAAGGCGGCGGTGGCCTCTCTCTCTCACCGCTGGTCAGTGATTCGGCCGTATCCCGTCCGCCGGCAGAAAGGGAGGATGTTCATCGTTTCTCCGTTCGACGGCGTTGAGGCAGCACGTCCCGATCTGCGGTACCCGCCGTTCTCTCTGACCAACCTCCGGCGTGGTAGAGCCTTTGCCACTTGCTCGCTTCCGCAGTATGGGCAGATTCCGGCCGCCGATGCCCTCCTAGTAACATCCCGATGATCCTCAGGTACAGCTTCCTCCGGCCTTGCTCCACTGCCCATCTTCTTTAGTTGTTTGCTTAAAACGTATCTCGGCCGGCGTACTTTCCATCTTGCAATCTCGTCCTCAAACCATTTTTTGATAAACCACCATGCTGCTATCTTTCCCTTATTACATGGAATATGCTTCTTTTTTGTCGGCGTATGTGTCTTCAACTCGTGTTATTCACTAGTAATTGTTTCATTTCTACCTCTTTTTTGCAAACAGGGCTATCCATTTCACCTCGTTGCTATTGCGACCTTTTGGTGAACTGCACAAATCACTTTTTTCTTAAGAGTGTTTTGTGCGGTTCCGCCAAAATGTCACACGGGTAACGTTTTTACATTTCTGTGGGACTACAGAAAGGGAGATTGGTTTTTCTATCCTCCTCATCCAACTCCGTGCCTAATCTTCTCCAACAACTAGTTAGTCCTAAAGAGAGATCGCAGAGGTGATCGGCTTCTATTTGTGTGTGTTATGTTTCATCATCTAGTTCCACTATTATTGTAATCATACTGGCTGGATATCTTTGCAAACAGGGATGGTCAGCTCGATTTTAGTGGAGCCACACAAAATGATCGGATTGTGGTGTCCTCCGTACACCCCTTTTTTGGCTACAACGCTGGGTGAAACTAGCTGCCAAGCAATGAACACTGTGCCCAGGAAATGGACCCATGCCTACGAACAGCATCGATCAATTATATATTTTTCTTTATTTGTACACCTTCTCACAACTTTGTCTTCAGTTGTGATGTGAATATTGACGCTGATCTGCGAACCATTGAGATGCATTAGCAGCCACGGTAGTTTCATTTGTATTTGATGGAATGTTGTAACCAGATAATCTTGAGGCAAGATGACACATGAATCCTAAGTTGAAACCTTTTTTTCCCTGCGGGACCAAAGTTGAAACCTTCATATCATCACAGTACAATTTCATTAAAATTATGCGTACATATAAACAAATCCTGAAGGATTGATAACAATGCCAGAAACAATTCAACTTTGTTTCGCCGACATGTGGGACATCCTTCATCCGGCTCCACCTGCCGTGCAGCAATATTGAGTGCACAACTGCAGGGAAAGATTCACCCTGGTCGTTGCGCCGCATTAGTAATGACTAGTGAGCAGTCAAATCACAGAGCCCCACCTTCGCCACAGTAAGTTGCTCGGACGAAGCAACCATCATTTCTCTGTTCCTTGAATCCGCTGGTACTCCCATATTCCCAGAGTAATAAGTTGCTCGGGCAAAGCAACCATCACATCACCTTTCCCATAGTAAGTACCTCCTTGGGCCCACTAAAAAATCACTTTTCTCTCTCCATCAAGTGCATTTATTGTCAATCTAACCCTGTCACCGAAACACCTCTTTGGCTACAGTTAGTTCAGGGTTAGTCATGAGCTAGTCTAACCTCTAGCTAAGTTAGAGTATCCAAACAGGAGCAGTATAGAACATGCAAGTTGCTCAAAGCTGATACATCTCCAACGTATCTATAATTTTTGATTGTTCCATGCTATATTATATTCTGTTTTGGACATTAATGGGCTTTATTATACACTTTTATATTATTTCTGGGACTAACCTATTAACCAGAGGCCCAGCCCAGAATTGTTGTTTTTTGCCTACTTCAGAGTTTCGCAGAAAAAGAATATCAAACGGAGTCCAAACGGAATAAACCTTCGGGAACGTGATTTTCGGAACGAACGTGATCCAGAGGACTTGGACCCTACGTCAAGACATCAACCAGGAAGGCACGAGGTAGGGGGGCACGCCTACCCCCCCAGGGCGCGGCCTCCACCCTCGTGGGCCCCACGTTGCTCCACCGATGTACTTCTTCCTCCTATATATACCTACGTACCCCCAAACTACCTGATACGGAGCCAAAAACCTAATTCCACCACCGCAACCTTCTGTACCCGTGAGATCCCATCTTGGGACCTTTTCCGGAGCTCCGCCGGAGGGGGCCTCGATCACGGAGGGCTTCTACATCAACACCATAGCCTCTCCGATGATGTGTGAGTAGTTTACCTCAGACCTTCGGGTCCATAGTTATTAGCTAGATGGCTTCTTCTCTCTTTTTGGATCTCAATACAATGTTCTCCCCCCCTTTCTCGTGGAGATCTATTCGATGTAATCTTCTTTTGCGGTGTGTTTGTTGAGACCGATGAATTGTGGGTTTATGATCAATTTTATATATGAACAATATTTGAATCTTCTCTGAATTCTTTTATGTATGATTGGTTATCTTTGCAAGTCTCTTCGAATTATCAGTTTGGTTTGGCCTACTAGATTGATCTTTCTTGCAATGGGAGAAGTGCTTAGCTTTGGTTTCAATCTTGCGGTGTCCTTTCCCAGTGACAGTAGGGGCAGCAAGGCACGTATTGTATTGTTGCCATCGAGGATAACAAGATGGGGTTTATATCATATTGCATGAGTTTATCCCTCTACATCATGTCATCTTACTTAAAGCGTTACTCTGTTCTTATGAACTTAATACTCTAGATGCATGCTGGATAGCGGTCGATGTGTGGAGTAATAGTAGTAGATGCAGGCAGGAGTCCGTCTACTTGTCTCGGACGTGATGCCTATATACATGATCATACCTAGATATTCTCATAACTATGCTCAGTTCTGTCAATTGCTCAATAGTAATTTGTTCACCCACCGTAATACTTATGCTCATGAGAGAAGCCAGTAGTGAAACCTATGGCCTCCGGGTCTATTTTCCATCATATTAATCTTCCAACAACAAGCTATTTCCATTGCCTTTTATTTTGCTTTTATTTTACTTTGCATCTTTATCATAAAAATACCAAAAATATTATCTTATCATATCTATCAGATCTCACTCTCGTAAGTGACCGTGAAGGGATTAACAACCCCTTTATTGCGTTGGTTGCGAGGATTTATTTGTTTGTGTAGGTGCGAGGGACTTGTGCGTGGCCTCCTACTGGATTGATACCTTGGTTCTCAAAAACTGAGGGAAATACTTACGCTACTTTGCTGCATCACCCTTTCCTCTTCAAGGGAAAACCAACGCAGTGCTCAATAGGTAGCAAGAAGGATTTCTGGGGCCGTTGCCGGGGAGTCTATGCAAAAGTCTACATACCAAGTACCCATCACAAACCCTTATCTCGCGCATTACATTATTTGCCATTTGCCTCTTGTTTTCCTCTCCCCCACTTCGCCCTTGCCGTTTTATTCGCCCTCTCTTTTCCGTTTGCTTGTCGTTAAGGCTAGTCCCCTATCAACTCCGTTGTCCCCTGAGTTTGAAGTCTTTCACTTCAAACAAAGACAAGGAGAAAACTTAAAAGATGCCTGGTTTAGAATGATGGAGTCTTACTGTAATTGTACCTTTGAAGTGAACCTTAGAATTTTGCTTCGCAATTTTTATGTTGGATTAAATATGTCTCATAGACAACTCTTGGATTGCGTTGCCAAAGGCAATTTTATTGAAATTGATCCCCATATTGCGCATGAAGTTATAGAAGGTATAGTGGGAACACTACCTCAACAAAAGGGGCCTCATCATACCCAGGAAGAAATGCAAGTTTTTGATAAAATTTGCAAAGTAACGAAAATTTTACAAAAAGCTCTTGAACCCCTTAAGGGTGTTAGTGGAAATCTTCACCGCATGAATATGTTGATTACTCTTTGCAATAAGCGGTTGGATTCTTTAGATATGAGAATATCAGAATATGAGGGGAAGCGTAAAGAACCTCCCGGATTCGAGCATTACTCTGCTAAGAAATTAAAAACCCAGGATGGCAATACCTAGTTCTATCCTTGCTTTTATGCCTAGCTAGGGTCGTTAAACGATAGCGCTTGTTGGGAGGCAACCCAATTTTATTTTTACTTTTATTTTATTTTTTCTTCTGTTTAGGAATAAATATTTGCTCTAGCCTCTGGTTAGATGTGTTTTTATATTTTAATAAGTGTTTGTGCCAAGTTAAACCTATAGGATCTTCTTGGATGATAGTTATTTGATCTTGCAGAAAATTCCAGAAACTTTCTGTTCACGAAAATAATTGTTAAAAATCACCAGAACGTGATAAAATATTGATTCCAATTTCTGCTGATCAATAAACAAATTGTCTAGGTCGTCCTATTTTGGCTAATGTTTTTGAGTTCCAGAAGTTTGCGTTAGTTACAGATTACTACAGACTGTTCTGTTTTTGACAGATTCTGTTTTTCGTGTGTTGTTTGCTTATTTTGATGAATCTATGGCTAGTAAAATAGTTTATAAAACATAGAGAAGTTGGAATACAGTAGGTTTAACACCAATATAAATAAATAATGAGTTCATTACAGTACCTTGAAGTGGTGTTTTGTTTTCTTTTGCTAACGGAGCTCACGAGATTTTCTGTTAAGTTTTGTGTTGTGAAGTTTTCATGTTTTGGGTAAAAGATTTGATGGATTATGGAACAAGGAGTGGCAAGAGTCTAAGCTTGGGGATGCCCATGGCACCCCAAGATAATCTAAGGACACCAAAAAGCCAAAGCTTGGGGATGCCCCGGAAGGCATCCCCTCTTTTGTCTACTTCCATCGGTAACTTACTTGGAGCTATATTTTTATTCACCACATGATACGTGTTTTGCTTGGAGCGTCTTGTATTATTTGAGTCTTTGTTTGTTAGTTTACCACAATCATCTTTGCTGTACACACCTTTTGATGAGAGACACACATGATTCAGAATTGATTAGAATAGTCTATGTGCTTCACTTATATCTTTTGAGCTATATAGTTTTTGCTCTAGTGCTTCACTTTTATATTTTTGAGCACGGTGGTGGATTTGTTTTATAGAAAATATTGTTCTCTCATGCTTCACTTATATTATTTTGAGAGTCTTAAACAACATGGTAATTTGCTTAATCCTAATATGCTAGGTATTCAAGACTAGTAAAAACTTTCTTATGAGTGTGTTGAATACTAAGAGAAGTTTGATGCTTGATGATTGTTTTGAGATATGGAGGTAGTGATATTAAAGTTGTGCTAGTTGAGTAGTTGTGAATTTGAGAAATACTTGTGTTGAAGTTTGCAATTCCCGTAGCATGCACGTATGGTAAATGTTATGTAACAAATTTGAAACATGAGGTGTTCTTTGATTGTCCTCCTTATGAGTGGCGGTCGGGGACGAGCGATGGTCTTTTCCTACCAATCTATCCCCCTAGGAGCATGCGCGTAGTGCTTGGTTTTTGATGACTTGTAGATTTTTGCAATAAGTATGTGAGTTCTTTATGACTAATGTTGAGTCCATGGATTATACGCACTCTCACCTTTCCATCATTGCTAGCCTCTTCGGTACCGTGCATTGCCCTTTCTCACATTGAGAGTTGGTGCAAACTTCGCTGGTGCATCCAAACCCCGTGATATGATATGCTCTTTGACACATAAACCTCCTTATATCTTCCTCAAAACAGCCACCATACCTACCTATTATGGCATTTCCATAGCCATTCCGAGATATATTGCCATGCAACTTTCCACCGTTCCGTTTATCATGACACGTTCATCATTGTCATATTGCTTTGCATGATCATGTAGTTGACATAGTATTTGTGGCAAAGCCACCATTCATAATTCTTTCATACATGTCACTCTTGATGAATTGCATATCCCGGTACACCGCCGGAGGCATTCATATAGAGTCATACTTTGTTCTTGTATCGAGTTGTAATCATTGAGTTGTAAATAAATAGAAGTGTGATGATCATCATTTTTAGAGCATTGTTCCAAGTGAGGAAAAATAAAATAAAATAAAAGGCCATAAAAAGAAGAGAAGAAGGCCAAAAAAAAGAGAGAAAAAGAGAGAAGGGACAATGTTACTATCCTTTTTCCACACTTGTGCTTCAAAGTAGCACTATAATCTTCATGATAGAGAGTCTCTTGTTTTGTCACTTTCATTTACTAGTGGGAATTTTTCATTATAGAACTTGGCTTGTATATTCCAACAATGGGCTTCCTCAAATGCACTAGGTCTTCATGAGCAAGCAAGTTGGATGCACACCCACTCAGTTTCTTTTGTTGAGCTTTCATACATTTATAGCTCTAGTGCATCCGTTGCATGGCAATCCCTACTCCTTGCATTAACATCAATCGATGGGCATCTCCATAGCTCATTGATTAGCCGCGTTGATGTGAGACTTTCTCCTTTTTGTCTTCTCCACATAACCCCCATCATTATATTCTATTCCACCCATAGTGCTATATCCATGGCTCACGCTCATGTATTGCGTGAAGGTTGAAAAAGTTTGAGGTTACTAAAGTATGAAACAATTGCTTGGCTTGTCATCGGGGTTGTGCATGATGAGAGCATTCTTGTGTGACGAAAATGGAGCATGACTAAACTATATGATTTTGTAGGGATGAACTTTCTTTGGCCATGTTATTTTGAGAGGACATAATTGCTTAGTTAGTATGCTTGAAGTATTGTTACTTTTATGTCAATATGAACTTTTATCTTGAATCTTTCGGATCTGAATATTCATAACACAATTAAGAAGAATTACATTGAAATTATGCCAAGTAGCATTCCACATCAAAAAATTTGTTTTTATCATTTACCTACTTGAGGACGAGCAGGAATTAAGCTTGGGGATGCTTGATACGTCTCCAACGTATCTATAATTTTTTATTGTTCCATGCTATATTATATTCTGTTTTGGACATTAATGGGCTTTATTACACACTTTTATATTATTTTTGGGACTAACCTATTAAACAGAGGCCCAGCCCAGAATTGCTGTTTTTTGCCTATTTCAGAGTTTCATAGAAAAAGAATATCAAACGGAGTCCAAACGGAATGAAACCTTCGGGAATGTGATTTTCGGAACGAACGTGATCTAGAGGACTTGGACCCTATGTCAAGACATCAACCAGGAAGGCACGAGGTAGGGGGCGCGCCTACCCCCCAAGGGCGTGCCCTCCACCCTCGTGGTCCCCATGTTGCTCCACCGATGTACTTCTTCCTCCTATATATACCTACGTACCCCCAAACTACCAGATACGGAGCCAAAAACATAATTCCACCGCCGCAACCTTCTGTACCCGTGAGATCCCATCTTGGGGCCTTTTCCGGAGCTCCGCCGGAGGGGGCATCGATCATGGAGGGCTTCTACATCAACACCATAGCCTCTCTGATGATGTGTGAGTAGTTTACCTCATACCTTCGGGTCCATAGTTATTAGCTAGATGGCTTCTTCTCTATTTTTGGATCTCAACACAATGTTCTCCCCCTCTCCCGTGGAGATCTATTCGATGTAATCTTCTTTTGCGGTGTGTTTGTTGAGACCGATGAATTGTGGGTGTATGATCAAGTTTATCTATGAACAATATTTGAATCTTCTCTGAATTCTTTTATGTATGATTGGTTATCTTTGAAAGTCTCTTCGAATTATCAGTTTGGTTTGGCCTACTAGATTGATCTTTCTTGCAATGGGAGAAGTGCTTAGCTTTGGTTTCAATCTTGCGGTGTCCTTTCCCAGTGACAGTAGGGGCAGCAAGGCACGTATTGTATTGTTGCCATCGAGGATAACAAGATGGGGTTTATATCATATTGCATGAGTTTATCCCTCTACATCATGTCATCTTACTTAAAGCGTTACTCTGTTCTTATGAACTTAATACTCTAGATGCATGCTGGATAGCGGTCGATGTGTGGAGTAATAGTAGTAGATGCAGGCAGGAGTCCGTCTACTTGTCTCGGACGTGATGCCTATATACATGATCATACCTAGATATTCTCATAACTATGCTCAGTTCTGTCAATTGCTCAATAGTAATTTGTTCACCCACCGTAATACTTATGCTCATGAGAGAAGCCAGTAGTGAAACCTATGGCCTCCGGGTCTATTTTCCATCATATTAATCTTCCAACAACAAGCTATTTCCATTGCCTTTTATTTTGCTTTTATTTTACTTTGCATCTTTATCATAAAAATACCAAAAATATTATCTTATCATATCTATCAGATCTCACTCTCGTAAGTGACCGTGAAGGGATTAACAACCCCTTTATTGCGTTGGTTGCGAGGATTTATTTGTTTGTCTAGCAGGCCTCTCCCACCATTTGTGAGACGCCACTCCACCACCAACCCTCCGACACTCTACCTTTGTCTTTCTCCCAACCTTATTCCTCTGCTACACATGTCCATGGATGCCGATCGATCTCCCTCAATACATAGCTAGGTCTCTCTCCTTCTCCACACATATACTAGTCGATCTACCTCTCTATAGTTAGGTCTCTGCCCCCTCCCCCCCCCCCAACGATAGTCGAACATTGTAGGTAGGTATCCATGTCACAGAGAAAAACTGCACCTCTGCCCTCTCAAATTCCAGTAGGCCAGCCGCCCTGTATCTTTGATGTGGGAAAACACAAATTCGATGGCACTCTTTATCGATCGCGCAGCCACACACTTCATCCCTATTTTCGATTCTATCGATATCTCACGCCGATGATCCCTCCACTCTCTTCTCGTGGATCGCTCCCTCTATATATGATATATCCATGACTCTGTTTCACACACATTGCATATGTTACTTTTTTTGTTTGAGATATCATTGACACATTGCCTCGGTTTCGCATAAAACATCTATCTCACACCCACCCACTTATGTACCTGCACCTAAAGAAGAGGTGCACGCAGGACGCACGTACTCGCATCTCGTTGCCGGCCACACCCGCGCGGGTACACGGTGGAGTTCGTTTCTGTACGAAAAGGCAGCCCACGTGATAATTTGACGCGTGTAGCGGTTGTTTACTCGAAGGAGGGTCGGGTACCACACCTAGATGGAACAAAGTTCGACTTGACGCGTTAGTATTAAATAAAGTTATATATTCCTCCTCAATGGCGCGTAGTACAGAATATAAAATGATTGCCGTGGGGAAAATGGAAAAATCCACTCCACTATATACAACGGAGCCTGCCTGCCGGGGTTTGTCTCTCATCACACCATCTCACACAAGGCGGCGGTGGCCTCTCTCTCTCACCGCTGGTCAGTGATTCGGCCGTATCCCGTCCGCCGGCAGAAAGGGAGGATGTTCATCGTTTCTCCGTTCGACGGCGTTGAGGCAGCACGTCCCGATCTGCGGTACCCGCCGTTCTCTCTGACCAACCTCCGGCGTGGTAGAGCCTTTGCCACTTGCTCGCTTCCGCAGTATGGGCAGATTCCGGCCGCCGATGCCCTCCTAGTAACATCCCGATGATCCTCAGGTACAGCTTCCTCCGGCCTTGCTCCACTGCCCATCTTCTTTAGTTGTTTGCTTAAAACGTATCTCGGCCGGCGTACTTTCCATCTTGCAATCTCGTCCTCAAACCATTTTTTGATAAACCACCATGCTGCTATCTTTCCCTTATTACATGGAATATGCTTCTTTTTTGTCGGCGTATGTGTCTTCAACTCGTGTTATTCACTAGTAATTGTTTCATTTCTACCTCTTTTTTGCAAACAGGGCTATCCATTTCACCTCGTTGCTATTGCGACCTTTTGGTGAACTGCACAAATCACTTTTTTCTTAAGAGTGTTTTGTGCGGTTCCGCCAAAATGTCACACGGGTAACGTTTTTACATTTCTGTGGGACTACAGAAAGGGAGATTGGTTTTTCTATCCTCCTCATCCAACTCCGTGCCTAATCTTCTCCAACAACTAGTTAGTCCTAAAGAGAGATCGCAGAGGTGATCGGCTTCTATTTGTGTGTGTTATGTTTCATCATCTAGTTCCACTATTATTGTAATCATACTGGCTGGATATCTTTGCAAACAGGGATGGTCAGCTCGATTTTAGTGGAGCCACACAAAATGATCGGATTGTGGTGTCCTCCGTACACCCCTTTTTTGGCTACAACGCTGGGTGAAACTAGCTGCCAAGCAATGAACACTGTGCCCAGGAAATGGACCCATGCCTACGAACAGCATCGATCAATTATATATTTTTCTTTATTTGTACACCTTCTCACAACTTTGTCTTCAGTTGTGATGTGAATATTGACGCTGATCTGCGAACCATTGAGATGCATTAGCAGCCACGGTAGTTTCATTTGTATTTGATGGAATGTTGTAACCAGATAATCTTGAGGCAAGATGACACATGAATCCTAAGTTGAAACCTTTTTTTCCCTGCGGGACCAAAGTTGAAACCTTCATATCATCACAGTACAATTTCATTAAAATTATGCGTACATATAAACAAATCCTGAAGGATTGATAACAATGCCAGAAACAATTCAACTTTGTTTCGCCGACATGTGGGACATCCTTCATCCGGCTCCACCTGCCGTGCAGCAATATTGAGTGCACAACTGCAGGGAAAGATTCACCCTGGTCGTTGCGCCGCATTAGTAATGACTAGTGAGCAGTCAAATCACAGAGCCCCACCTTCGCCACAGTAAGTTGCTCGGACGAAGCAACCATCATTTCTCTGTTCCTTGAATCCGCTGGTACTCCCATATTCCCAGAGTAATAAGTTGCTCGGGCAAAGCAACCATCACATCACCTTTCCCATAGTAAGTACCTCCTTGGGCCCACTAAAAAATCACTTTTCTCTCTCCATCAAGTGCATTTATTGTCAATCTAACCCTGTCACCGAAACACCTCTTTGGCTACAGTTAGTTCAGGGTTAGTCATGAGCTAGTCTAACCTCTAGCTAAGTTAGAGTATCCAAACAGGAGCAGTATAGAACATGCAAGTTGCTCAAAGCTGATACATCTCCAACGTATCTATAATTTTTGATTGTTCCATGCTATATTATATTCTGTTTTGGACATTAATGGGCTTTATTATACACTTTTATATTATTTCTGGGACTAACCTATTAACCAGAGGCCCAGCCCAGAATTGTTGTTTTTTGCCTACTTCAGAGTTTCGCAGAAAAAGAATATCAAACGGAGTCCAAACGGAATAAACCTTCGGGAACGTGATTTTCGGAACGAACGTGATCCAGAGGACTTGGACCCTACGTCAAGACATCAACCAGGAAGGCACGAGGTAGGGGGGCACGCCTACCCCCCCAGGGCGCGGCCTCCACCCTCGTGGGCCCCACGTTGCTCCACCGATGTACTTCTTCCTCCTATATATACCTACGTACCCCCAAACTACCTGATACGGAGCCAAAAACCTAATTCCACCACCGCAACCTTCTGTACCCGTGAGATCCCATCTTGGGACCTTTTCCGGAGCTCCGCCGGAGGGGGCCTCGATCACGGAGGGCTTCTACATCAACACCATAGCCTCTCCGATGATGTGTGAGTAGTTTACCTCAGACCTTCGGGTCCATAGTTATTAGCTAGATGGCTTCTTCTCTCTTTTTGGATCTCAATACAATGTTCTCCCCCCCTTTCTCGTGGAGATCTATTCGATGTAATCTTCTTTTGCGGTGTGTTTGTTGAGACCGATGAATTGTGGGTTTATGATCAATTTTATATATGAACAATATTTGAATCTTCTCTGAATTCTTTTATGTATGATTGGTTATCTTTGCAAGTCTCTTCGAATTATCAGTTTGGTTTGGCCTACTAGATTGATCTTTCTTGCAATGGGAGAAGTGCTTAGCTTTGGTTTCAATCTTGCGGTGTCCTTTCCCAGTGACAGTAGGGGCAGCAAGGCACGTATTGTATTGTTGCCATCGAGGATAACAAGATGGGGTTTATATCATATTGCATGAGTTTATCCCTCTACATCATGTCATCTTACTTAAAGCGTTACTCTGTTCTTATGAACTTAATACTCTAGATGCATGCTGGATAGCGGTCGATGTGTGGAGTAATAGTAGTAGATGCAGGCAGGAGTCCGTCTACTTGTCTCGGACGTGATGCCTATATACATGATCATACCTAGATATTCTCATAACTATGCTCAGTTCTGTCAATTGCTCAATAGTAATTTGTTCACCCACCGTAATACTTATGCTCATGAGAGAAGCCAGTAGTGAAACCTATGGCCTCCGGGTCTATTTTCCATCATATTAATCTTCCAACAACAAGCTATTTCCATTGCCTTTTATTTTGCTTTTATTTTACTTTGCATCTTTATCATAAAAATACCAAAAATATTATCTTATCATATCTATCAGATCTCACTCTCGTAAGTGACCATGAAGGGATTAACAACCCCTTTATTGCGTTGGTTGCGAGGATTTATTTGTTTGTGTAGGTGCGAGGGACTTGTGCGTGGCCTCCTACTGGATTGGTACCTTGGTTCTCAAAAACTGAGGGAAATACTTACGCTACTTTGCTGCATCACCCTTTCCTCTTCAAGGGAAAACCAACGCAGTGCTCAAGAGGTAGCAAAAGCATACAGTCAAATTCATACGTGAAAGGATCTTTTTCTTTTTGAAAACGGAACGTGAAAGGATCTTCAAATGATATAATTTTCAAATTATATAAAATCTTATCAATAGTCAAAGGCATCCTCGAAGAATACATTAGGCCCTACTCCCTCCGTCTAGGTGTATAAGTCACCTTACGAAAACCAAATAATCCCAAAATACTTAGGCGCGGTGCATTAACTCCCCCTCGTTTCTTGTTTCTTGACATATCCACCAATAAGTGGGGCGTGCATGTTTTCAATGACTTAAGACTACCAAACACGACATGCAATGGTTAGTTCATTGCATGCAATGCTATTAATTAGCAAATAAATATTAATTTCTCTCGTTTTCCCCTCTTCCTTGGTCATGGTGCACAATCTAAGATGACTTATTCACTAGACGGAGGGAGTATATAAAATCTCACCAATAGTCAAAACCAAGTGTTACTACTACACCAAACAAGTTCAAAACGAGAAACTGGACCCACTCACGGCACGACACGCCTGTCTCGTTTGGTCCGTCGGTCAAAGCGCTTCCTCTTCTTAGCATAACAATAGAGTATAGTAATTTTTTTAGAATGCTCTTGGCATGTCGCTAACATGTGATGAGTTAACCGTCCTCAATAGACGGCAAACACGCCAGCCCGCCGCACTTTGAGAGAGACGTCGAGCGAGAAGCAATACGGGCTGGTGGATTACTAGAGCTAGGTTTCGCATGGAGGCCAAGAAATATGTGATAGCGTGGGTTGGCCACGTACAGTATGATGTAAATACACTGGGCTGCCGTGTTTCGTACTCTTCCGGTCTACTGTGAAGACGATTGGTTGATTTTATATCGCTAAATAATATAAAATATTATGAGTGCAGACGCTCCACCACGAGGTTCCTTGCTCCTTCTCGGTCGTCGGGAATTTATGTTCTTCCACTCTTTTTTTTGGCATGAGCTTTGTTCATCCTTTTGCCAACACGCGGGACATCTATCATCAAGGTGCACATGTCATGCAAGAAAATGGAGATAAGCAATGCGTAAGTGAGTCGTGCACTACGATGGCACCTAGTACTACGTAATATTTTTCCTCCTCGATGGCACGTGAATAGTGCATGTACTCAATGACGGAGCACGAGATGGTAGCCATGGACATGGTCGGCCCTTTTTGGAGAGAGTACTAAATACGTATTAAATTTGATGTGTCCTATCAACTCACAGAACGACGAGAAGCACACACTGAATGACGGAGCACGGGATGGTAGCCATGGACATGGTCAACCCTTTTTGGAGACCAATGCACTACTTTTGATGTGTCTGGTCTACTCGCAGACGAGGAGAAGCTTTGCTTACTAATAGTACACTATCGACTGTAGTACCATCATCATTGTTCGACTTTCGGAAGATGCGAAGAGCCAAGCACACGGTCACCTACTCACAGTATAACCGGCCGTGTTTGCACTAATTTTTTAACGTAGTACCTGAGTGTATTGCTCCAGTGGTCATCACACCTGAGCCAATCGATTCGCACCCTTCCACACTCCATTTTGTCTTGCGTTCCTTCCTCCATCCAGCACGCTAACAAGTGGGCCCAATGCTCATGTATGCCAACGTGGTAGTTAATTATTTTGCAAGAGTCAGCTATCACACCCTTTCGATGCCACGTCAATGTACCCACTAGAAACAAGTTATACTTATTCGGTTCAACCACCACCCTAGGTGTTTGGAGAGGAATTGGCCTACGCCGTGTGGAGGTAACGTAATAAATGAAGTGATGCATGACACAACACATATGTTACTACCCACTCTGGAGGTAGTAACATAGACTAGTAACATATGCATGTTACTACTCTAAGTTACTCCCCAGTGTGACTAGTCTAAGTATTTTGGGATTATTTGGTTTTCGTAAGATGACACCTAGACAGAGGGAGTATTATAATTGAAGGCTACAAGGTTGGCTATACATGACGTGGCAGTGTCATGTAGCCATCAGCTGGTTATACTATTAACCATGCTCTTATAATACTCCTATATTTAGGAACGGAGGGAGTAGTTGGCATGCATGATACTACCTATAATACTCCCATTACAACCAGCCTGGTAGAATTAAAATACCTAATCTAAATGGTCGCCACCCGATCTCTTTATCCTCCTCCAGCATCCGGCAGAAGAAGAATCGAGCAAGACACCGGCTGTATTCGCTGGCATCACCTCGGCGGTGGCCTTCATGGGATACAATCGGCGGCGCCCTCCCGTGTTCTACTTTTCCTCGATGATGGCGGCGGGCGGGGACGTGCTGCCCGTCACCTCGTCCACATCTGCGTAGCCGCATCACCTCGTCGACATCCGCGGCGGCTTCTTTCTCTGCCTGCATGTCGCGGTTACGCGCGCGTCGACGGCGGATAGCGCAGTGGCAGACACTGGAGGTGCTGTACGACGCGGCGGCGTCGAGGGCAGCGACGATGCACGTGTCGCCGTGCTCCTCGACAAGCCGGCGTGGAGCAAGTCGGCACTCTTCCTCCAGCTGTATTGGAGAGGCCAGCTGCGGAACCACACACTGGCTTAGTGCGGCAATTGCCTCCGACGGGCTAGGCGAGGTAGGTGGAGAAGCGAGTTGCCGGGCTCGGCGGGCCACCCAGACGGCTTTTATGCCGGAGAACTGCTCTTCCTGCTCATCGGATGCCGCCGAAAGAGTGGACAAAATAGTGGAAGGAGGAGCTTGGCCGGCATCCTGCTCCTGAACGGACGTGTGTGGCTGGAGTTGGTTTCTCGCATTCCACGCGGGTTTCTATATCTATACTATCTTCTTCTTCTTCTATTCTTCTATTTCTCTATATATAGTGTACCAATTTTAAGTAGGACTAAGAACATCAATCATAACCGTTGATCTTCTAGATCCAACGGCCAATATCAGTAGGATTCGCATGAACAGTACACTGCTGCTACCTCACCTGTGTTCTAGAACAATCATGTACCCTTTCTATAAAAAAGAAGCCCATAACTAGCTCCAATGGGCTGTGTTGCCACATGACCACCAGATGGTTTGCTTGAGCCCAGTCGAGATGGTTTAGTAGGAGAATGTGGATATTTCTCAAAAAAAAAGAACACCTAGAAAAAGTGAAGCAACGTCCAGTTCTTGTTAAATGAACGTACGGTTTTATGGCATGAATACTACTTCCCTCTTTTACAATATTGAACTAATATCAGCGTTTATACATCAGTATAATTTCTTTTTCTTTGAATCTATTAGCACATATATTACTTCTTTTCCCTTTTACCAAAATCACTCTGTTATATTAAGACGTGCCTTGCACGTGTATACATACTAGTAGATGTAGGTTTTTGAATGCGGCGAGGAGGCGGGTACAACTGGGAGTGCAGCGGGCGGCGCCCTGGGCTGGCGCGCCGCTTCAAATGGCGGACGCAGTGAGAGGTCGCGTCCGCCCTGACCCCCTTGACCGTGGACCTTGACGGTGTACGTCACCTTGTCTCCACATTTGAGATGCCACGTGTACCAGATGAATGACTCCAAGCTCGACCACCGTGATGCAAGAGGTGCGAGCCAAGGAACACTGTTGGAGACACCCCCCATAATTTTCCTCGTCATCATCTGAGTCCTAGAAGATCTCACCCACATCATCATTAGGCATGCAGCCGCCTTCATAGACAATGTGCGCAGAAGGAGTAGAGGCGACTGGGGACGCACCATGTCGTGGGCACTCCGTACGTGCTCGTGTTCGTGCAGCGTGCGTGCTTTTCCATCGGTGCTAGCTCTAAGGCCGAGGTTGCGGTTGTCTTTGTCTCCGTCTAGTCATTGAGCAACGACGGCAAAGAGGTGCTGCAAGAGATGCGTAGGCGCCGTTGTGTGCGAGCTTCGCCGTACCACGACGAACCGGACGTCGCTGCAGATGGCGCACGCCTCCATGCAGCCGCGTGTGTGCGCATGCATGTGTTATTCACGTGCATTCTGCGGGCGAGTGTGTGTGTGCATGCATGTGTTGTGTACGTGCGTTGTGTGCTCCATGCTGTGCACGTTTGTGCATGAGTTGGATCGGCATGAGTTAGTGCGTCGGCGTGTGTACATGTGTGGCTCCATGCGTCTTGTACATGCGTGGCTTCTTGCGTGGTTATCAATACTTCCTTCGTCTCGGTTTATAAGACATGCGCGTCATTCTAGGTTGACAATTTAACTAGCTAAATATGTATCATATTGGATGAAAAATATATGTTTAGAAACTACATACACTTAAGAATCTAATGATATACTTCTGGTGACATATAACTCATATTTAGTTAGTCAAATCGATGACCTAGAACTACGCGCATGCCCTATAAGCCGAGACAGAGGGAGTATAAACTAATAAAATATCTTCAACTTAGCATCCTGATGTTTCGTCTCTAGTGGTTAGCGAAGAGTTCATGTTCTTTTATTGGTTTATAGGTGGGCAGGCGGCAAAAAATAGGGGAAAATGCGCAAGGTTCCTTGCAGACGCTCCACCGCGAGGTTCCTTGCTCCTTCTCGGTCGTCGGGAATCTATGTTCTTCCACTCTTTTTTTTACGTGAGCTTTGTTCATCCTTTTGCCAACACGTGAGACATCTAGCATCAAGGTGCACGTGTCATGCAAGAAAATGGAGATAATCAGATAAGCAGTGCGTAAGTGAGTCGTGCACTTCGATGGCACCTACTCCTACTACGCAATATTTTTTCTCCTCGATGGCACGTGAATAGTGCACGTACTCAACGACGGAGCACGGGATTGTAGCCATGACATGGTCAGCCCTTTTTTGGAGAGAGTACGTACTAAATAACTTTGTTGTGTCACGTCAACTCGCAGAATGACGAGAAGCTTGCTTACTACGCCTTCTCCCTCGCCAACGCGTGTGCGGTGGCTCACAGCACGAGGAGAAACTTTTGCTTACAAGCGGTGGACGTGCAACAGTTCATTTGGTGTCAGATTGCCAGAAGTACTACTGTAGTACCACCATTATTTTTTGACTTCCGGAAGAGGCGAAGAGCCAAGCGCAAGGCTAGCCATAGTGGGAGTAACATAAGTAGGAGTACCTCCTTTTTTTATTCTAGAAACAACCACACGCGAATATTGGATGATAGCAACACAACAACTGAATCAAAAATTGAAACCTTCCTGCCCGGCGCCAGCTGAGCCCGCCGCTCCACATTGATGGCAAGTCAGGGCGACGCGACCTCTCACTGCTTCCGCCGTTGAAGTGGTGCGCTGACCGAGGGCACCGCCCGCTGCACGCCCGGCATTTCAGACTACACATACTTTGTGAAACAAAAGGTGGGGATATTATTAATGATATTGTATTATACTAAAGGGACTAACTATTGTAAGCAGGCTACGTATTAGACTAGCCACAGTGGGAGTAACTTCAGCAGTAACATCGAGTCCAACTCAACAAATTTGCTTATGTGGCAATGAGTTAATGAGGAGAGAGGTAGCTTGAGTAACTTAGCTAGTTACTATAACATCACATATCTCAATGCAGTATGAGTCTACAACCTAATAAATGAAGCTCTGCATGACACCAAACTTATGTTACTACCCACTATGAAGGTAGTAACATAGTCTAGGGATATGTGTATGTTACTAGTGTATGTTACTCTCCATTGTGGCAAGTCTTAGGTTGGTTCTAGATGATGTGTCAACTGCATATAGCTGGATGTTGGCTATACTATTAACCATGCTCTAAGTGTGGTGTGAGTCGGAAAATTTATTAAGTCATTAATTAATAATTAATGGACACCTTAATTACTCAGCCATTTTTGATTCTTTTGGATAGTGGGGCTATTATTGACTTCTACGTGGGGTTTGGGCTAAAGGCCTACTATTATGTACTTGGTCTTACTCGCACGACCGACTTGACAGGCTCTACCCTAGCCGCCACTTTATCATGTGGTTTCGCACCATTCCAGATCTTAGCGCCGCCACGCAATTCTTCTCCATCCCTCCTTCCGGCGTGCACCGCGAGAAGGGACAGCAGTCCTCCGAACACCGCCTTTCATGATCCTGTACAGGAGTGGGGCGTCAGGTTTTTGGGGAGCACACTCCTGTGACTACTGCCAGCGACGACTTCCTCAACGACAGCCTTCTTCCCCGACCTCGGTAACCTCTTCATCAACGACATGAGTGACAACATCAACCACAACGGTTCTGCTCCCGCTGTACAATATGTGATTCTGTCCTCCTGGTTTAGTCCGCATCATTACTTTGATCTTTGCAATTGTCGTCATGATCTATTTACTGTTGATTCGGATTACATCTCATAGTAAATTGCTCATATATTCAACAATCCAATCCAAAAACCTGATTATAGGCAATTTACTCCGAGTGGTTTTGCTGCGCTATTGAAGCCGCCTACTTTTAAGGGGGTGCAATATAAAAGGTGGCGCACAAGAGCAGTATATTGGTTTTAGATCATCTACTGCTATGATGCCACTAAGGGTAAGTCTGAGGGCGATCTTAATCCTACACAGCAGGAAGCTTTTGAGAACATCGATACCCTCTTCAAAGCCGCCCTGCTGAGTGTTCCTGACGATTCCATTGTGGATTCATATATGTCGTTTGTGTTGGGGAACGTAGTAAGTTCAAAAAAATTCCTACGCACACGCAGGATCATGGTGATGCATAGCAACAAGAGGGGAGAGTGTTGTCTACGTACCCTCGTAGACCGTAAGCGGAAGCGTTTATCAACGCGGTTCATGTAGTCGTACACCTTCATGATCCGTCCCGATCAAGTACCTAACGTACGGCACCTCAGCGCTCAGCACACGTTCAGCTCGATGACATCCTCGCCTTCTCGATCCAGCAAGAGGGGCGAAGTAGTAGGTCAGTTCCCCGCAGCACGACGGTGTGGTGACGGTGTTGGTGAAGAACAATCTCCGCAGGGCTTCGCCTAAGCACTATGAAAACTATGACGGAGGATAAACTAGAGGGGACGGGGTTGCCGGCACACGGCTTGGTGTTTCTTGATGTGTATTGGGTGCTAGCCCTACCCCTCTATTTATATGTTGAGCCTTGGGGTCGAAACTTGGAGTAAAAGCCTCCACAAAGTCGGTTTCACCCGAAAGGCAAGAGTCCTTCTCGGACTCCAGGACCAGACGCCAAGGTTCCCGGCGTCTAGACCCAGACGCCAGGGACCCTGGCATCTGGCCCCTGGACTCCGCAAAACATCCTTTTGCGCTTTCCAAAAACCTTGTGGGCTTTCCCCTTTGGCCCAAATAAAGTGTTCTCGTACCCAAACATTTCGGGAAACATCCGGAACCCCTTCCGCTGAATTCCGGAACCCTTCCGGAGTCCAAACACTATTATCCCATATATCAATCTTTATCTCCGGACCATTCCGGAGTTCCTCGTCATATCCGTGATCTCATCCGAAACTCCGAACAACATTCGGTCACCAACATACATAACTCATATAATACTATATCATCAACGAACGTTAAGCGTGCGGACCCTACGGGTTCGAGAACTATGTAGACATGACCGAGACACTTCTCTGGTCAATAACCAATAGCGGAACCTGGATGCCCATATTGGCTCCTACATATTCTACGAAGATCTTTATCGGTCAAACCGCATAACAACATACGTTTGTTCCCTTTGTCATCGGTATGTTACTTGCCCGAGATTCAATCGTCGGTATCTTAGTACCTAGTTCAATCTCGTTATCGGCAAGTCTCTTTACTCGTTCCGTAATACATCATCCCGCAACTAACTCATTAGTTACAATGCTTGCAAGGCTTATAGTGATGTGCATTACCGAGTGGGCCCAGAGATACCTCTCCGACAATCGGAGTGACAAATCCTAATCTCGAAATACGCCAACCCAACAAGTACCTTTGGAGACACCTGTAGAGCACTTTTATAATCACCTAGTTACGTTGTGACGTTTGGTAGCACACAAAGTGTCCCTCTGGTAAACGGGAGTTGCATAATCTCATAGTCATAGGAACATGTATAAGTCATGAAGAAAGCAATAGCAACATACTAAATGATCAAGTGCTAAGCTAACGGAATGTGTCAAGTCAATCACATCATTCTCCTAATGATGTGATCCCGTTAATCAAATGACAACTCATGTCTATGGCTAGGAAACATAACCATCCTTGATCAACGAGCTAGTCAAGTAGAGGCATACTAGTGACACTCTGTTTGTCTATGTATTCACACATGTATCATGTTTCTGGTTAATACAATTCTAGCATGAATAATAAACATTTATCATGATATAAGGAAATAAATAATAACTTTATTATTGCCTCAAGGGCATATTTCCTTCAGTCTCCCACTTGCACTAGAGTCAATAATCTAGTTCACATCGCCATGTGATTTAACACCAATAGTTCACATCACCATGTGATTAACACCCATAGTTCACATCGTCATGTGACCAACACGCAAAGGGTTTACTAGAGTCAATAATCTAGTTCACATCGCTATGTGATTAACACCCAAAGAGTACTAAGGTGTGATCATGTTTTGCTTGTGAGACAAGTTTAGTCAACGGGTCTGCCACATTCAGATCCGTATGTATTTTGCAAATTTCTATGTCAACAATGCTCTGCGTGGAGCTACTCTAGCTAATTGCTCCCACTTTCAATATGTATCCAGATTGAGACTTAGATTCATCTGGATCAGTGTCAAAATTTGCATCGATGTAACCCTTTACGACGAACCTTTTGTCACCTCCATAATCGAGAAACATATCCTTATTGCACTAAGGATAATTTTGACCGATGTCCAGTGATCTACTCCTAGATCACTATTGTAGTCCCTTGCTAAACTCAGTGTAGGGTATACAATAGATCTGGTACACAGCATGGCATACTTTATAGAAACTATGGCTGAGGCATAGGGAATGACTTTCATTCTCTTTCTATTTCCCGCCGTGGTCGGGCTTTGAGTCTTACTCAATTTCACACCTTGTAACACAGGTAAGAACTCTTTCTTTGACTGTTCCATTTTGAACTACTTCAAAATCTTGTCAAGGTATGTACTCATTGAAAAAACTTATCAAGCGTCTTGATCTATCTCTACAGATCTTGATGCTCAATATGTAAGCAGCTTTACCGAAGTCTTTATTTGAAAAACTCCTTTCAAATACTCCTTTATGCTTTCCAGAAAATTCTACATTATTTCCGATCAACAATATGTCATTCATATATACTTATCAGAAATTTTGTAGTGCTCCCACTCATTTTCTTGTAAATACAGGCTTCACCGTAAGTCTGTATAAAACTATACGCTTTGATCAACTCATCAAAGTGTACATTCCAACTCCGAGATGCTTGCACCAGTCCATAAATGGATCAGTGGTGCTTACACACTTTGTTAGTATCTTTTGGATTGACAAAACCTTCTGGTTGCATCATATACAACTCTTCTTTAAGAAATCCATTAAGGAATGTAGTTTTGACATCCATTTGCCAGATTTCATAAAATGTGGCAATTTTCTAACATGATTCGGACAGACTCAAGCATCGCTACGAGTGAGAAAATCTCATTGTAGTCAACACCTTGAACTTTGTCAAAACCTTTTTCGACAAGTCTAGCTTTGTAGATAGCAACACTACTATCAGCGTCCGTCTTCCTCTTGAAGATCCATTTATTTTCTATGGCTTGCCGATCATCGGGCAAGTCAACCAAAGTACACACTTTGTATTCATACATGGATCCCATCTCAGATCTCATGGCCTCAAGCCATTTTGCGGAGTCTGGGCTCATCATCGCTTCCTCATAGTTCGTAGGTTCGTCATGGTCAAGTAACATGACCTCCAGAACAGGATTACCGTACCACTCTGGTGCGGATCTCACTCTGGTTGACCTACGAGATTCGGTAGTAACTTGATCTGAAGTTACAAGATCATTATCATTAGCTTCCTCGCTAATTGGTGTAGGACTCAAAGGAACAGATTTCTGTGATGAACTACTTTCCAATAAGGGAGCAGGTATAGTTACCTCATCAAGTTCTACTTTCCTCCCACTCACTTCTTTCGACAGAAACTCCTTCTCTAGAAAGGATCCATTCTTAGCAATGAATGTCTTGCCTTCGGATCTGTGATAGAAGGTGTACCCAACTGTCTCCTTTGGGTATCCTATGAAGACACAATTCTCTGATTTGGGTTTGAGCTTATCAGGATGAAAACTTTTTCACATAAGCATCGCAACCTCAAACTTTAAGAAATGACAGCTTAGGTTTCTTGCTAAACCACAGTTCATACGGTGTCGTCTCAACGGATTTAGATGGTGCCCTTTTTAACATGAATACAGTTGTCTCTAATGCATAACCCCAAAACGATAGTGGTAAATCGGTAAGAAACATCATAGATTGCACTATATCCAATAAAGTACGATTATGACGTTCAGACACACCATTATGCTGTGGTGTTCCAGGTGGCACGAATTTGTGAAACTATTCCACATTGTTTTAATTGAAGACCAAACTCATAACTCAAATATTTTACCTCTGCGATCATATCGTAGAAACTTTTATTTTCTTGTTACGATGATTCTCCACTTCATTCTGATTTTTTTTGAACTTTTCAAATGTTTCAGACTTATGTTTCATCAATTAGATATACCCATATCTGCTCAAATCATCTGTGAAGGTCAGAAAATAACGATACTTGCCGCGAGCCTTAACACTCATCGGACCACATACATCAGTATGTATTATTTCCAATAAGTCAGCTGCTCGCTCCATTGTTCCGGAGAATGGAGTCTTAGTCATCTTGCCCATGAGGCATGGTTCGCAAGTACCAAGTGATTCATAATCAAGTGATTACAAAAGTCCATCGGAATGGATTTTCTTCATGCGCTTTACACCAATATGACCTAAACGACAGTGCCACAAATAAGTTGCACTATCATTATTAACTTTGCATCTTTTGGCTTCAATATTATGAATATGTGTGTCACTACGATCGATATCCAACAAACCATTTTCATTGGGTGTATGACCATTGAAGGTTTTATTCATGTAAACAGAACAACAATTATTCTCGGACTTAAATGAATGACCGTATTGCATTAAACATGATCAAATCATATCCATGCTTAACGCAAACACCAAATAACACTTATTTAGGTTCAACATTAATCCCGAAAGTTATATTATATGGAGTGTGCGATGATGATCATATCAATCTTGGAACCACTTCCAACACACATCGTCACTTCATCCTTAACTAGTCTCTGTTCATTTTTGCAACTCCTGTTTCAAGTTACTACTCTTAGCAACTAAACCAGTATCAACCGACGGGTTGCTATAAACACTAGTAAAGTACACATCAATAACATCTATATCAAATATACCTATGTTCACTTTGCCATCCTTCTTATCCGCCAATTACTTGGGGCAGTTCCGTTTCCAGTGACCAGTCCCTTTGCAGTAGAAGTACTTAGTCTCAGGCTTAGGTACAAACTTGGGCTTCTTCACTTGAGTAGCGACTTGCTTGCCGTTCTTCTTGAAGTTCCCCTTCTTCCCTTTGCCCTTTTCTTGAAACTAGTGGTCTTGTCAACCATCAACACTTGATGCTCTTTCTTGATTTCTACCTTCGTCGATTTCGGCATCGCGAAGAGCTCAGGAATTACTTTTGTCATCCCTTGCATATTATAGTTCATCACGAAGTTCTATTAACTTGGTGATAGTGACTAGAGAATTATGTCAATTACTATCTTATCTGGAAGATTAACTCCCACTTGATTCAAGCAATTGTAGTACCCAGACAATCTGAGCACATCCTCACTGGTTGAGCTATTCTCCTCCATCTTGTAGGCAAAGTACTGTCAGAGGTCTCATACCTCTCGACACGGGCATGAGTATGAAATACCAATTTCAACTCTTGGAACATCTTATATGCTCCGTGGCATTCAAAACATTTTTGAAGTCCCGGTTCTAAGCCGTAAAGCATGGTGCACTAAACTATCAAGTAGTTATCATACCGAACTTTGTCAAACGTTCATAACGTCTGCATCTGCTCCTGCAATAGGTCTGTCACCTAGCGGTGCATCAAGGACATAATTCTTCTGTGCAGCAATGAGGATAATCCTGATCACGGATCCAATCCGCCTCTTTGCTACTAACATCTTTCAACTTATTTTTCTCTAGGAACATATCAAAATAAAACAGGGGAACTAAACGCGAGCTATTGACCTACAACATAGATATGCTAATACTACCAGGACTAAGTTCATGATAAATTTAAGTTCAATTAATCATATTACTTAAGAACTCCCACTTAGATAGATATCCCTCTAATCATCTAAGTGATCACGTGATCCAAATCAACTAAACCATAACCGATCATCACGTGAAATGGAGTAGTTTTCAATGGTGAACATCAGTATGTTGATCATATCTACTGTATGATTCACGCTCGACCTTTCGGTCTCAGTGTTCCGAGGCCATATCTGCATATGCTAGGCTCGTCAAGTTTAACCTGAGTATTCTGCGTGTGCAAAACTGGCTTGCACCCATTGTAGATGGATGTAGAGCTTATCACACCCGACCATCACGTGGTGTCTGGGCAGGACGAACTTTGGCAACGGTGCATACTCAGGGAGAACACTTACACCTTGAAATTTAGTGAGAGATCATCTTATAATGCTACCGTCAAACAAAGCAAGATAAGATGCATAAAAGATAAACAACACATGCAATCAATATAAGTGATATGATATGGCCATCATCATCTTGTGCTTGTGATCTCCTTCTCCGAAGCACCGTCATGATCACCATCATCACCGGCGCGAAACCTTGATCTCCATCGTAGCATCGTTGTCGTCTCGCCAACTTATGCTTCTACGACTATCGCTACCGCTTAGTGATAAAGTAAAGCATTACAGGGCGATTGCATTGCATACAATAAAGCGACAACCATATGGCTCCTGCCAGTTGCCGATAACTCGGTTACAAAACATGATCATCTCAAACAATAAAATATAGCATCACGTCTTGACCATATCACATCACAACATGCCCTGCAAAAACAAGTTAGACGTCCTCTACTTTGTTGTTGCAAGTTTTACGTGGCTGCTATGGGCTGAGCAAGAACCGTTCTTACCTACGCATCAAAACCACAACGATAGTTCGTCAAGTTAGTGCTGTTTTAACCTTCTCGAGGACCGGGCGTAGCCACACTCGGTTCAACTAAAGTTGGAGAAACTGACACCCGCCAGCCACCTGTGTTTCAAGCACGTCGGTAGAACCAGTCTCGCATAAGCGTACGCGTAATGTCGGTCCGGGCCGCTTCATCCAACAATACCGCCGAACCAAAGTGTGACATGCTGGTAAGCAGTATGACTTATATCGCCCACAACTCACTTGTGTTATACTCGTGCATATAACATCTACGCATAAAACCTGGCTCGGATGCCACTGTTGGGGAACGTAGTAATTTCAAAAAATTTCCTACGCACATGCAGGATCATGGTGATGCTTAGCAACGACAGGGGAGAGTGTTGTCTACGTACCCTCGTAGACCGTAAGCGGAAGCGTTTATCAACGCGGTTCATGTAGTCGTACACCTTCACGATCCATCCCGATCAAGTACCGAACGTACGACACCTCCGTGTTCAGCACGCGTTCAGCTCGATGACGTCCTCGCCTTCTCGATCTAGCAAGAGGGGCGAAGTAGTAGAGGAGTTCCCGCCAGCACGACGGTGTGTTGACGGTGTTGGTGAAGAACAATCTCCGCAGGGCTTCGCCTAAGCACTACGAAAACTATGACGGAGGATAAACTTGAGGGGACTGGGTTGCCAGCACACGGCTTGGTGTTTCTTGATGTGTATTGGGTGCTAGCCCTACCCCTCTATTTATATGTTGAGCCTTGGGGTCGAAACTTGGAGTAAAAGCCTCCACAAAGTCGGTTTCACCCGAAAGGCTAGAGTCCTTATCGGACTCCAGGACCAGACGCCAGGGTTCCCGGCGTCTGGACCCAGACGACAGGGACCCTGGTGTCTGGCCCCTGGACTCCGCAAAACTTCCTTTTGCGCTTTCCAAAAACCTTGTGGGCTTTCCCCTTTGGCCCAAATAAAGTGTACTCATACCCAAACATTTTGGGAAACATCTGGAACCCCTTCCGGAGTCCAAACACTATTATCCCATATATCAATCTTTATCTCCGGACCATTCCGGAGTTCCTCGTCATATCCGTGATCTCATCCGAAACTCCGAACAACATCCGGTCACCAACATACATAACTCATATAATACTATATCGTCAACGAACGTTAAGCGTGCGGACCCTACATGTTCGAGAACTATGTAGACATGACCGAGACACTTCTCTGGTCAATAACCAATAGCGGAACCTGGATGCCCATATTGGCTCCTACATATTCTACAAAGATCTTTATCGGTCAAACCGCATAACAACATACGTTTGTTCCCTTTGTCATCGGTATGTTACTTGCCCGAGATTCGATCGTCGGTATCTTAGTACCTAGTTCAATCTCGTTACCGGAAAGTCTCTTTACTCGTTCCGTAATACATCATCCCGCAACTAACTCATTAGTTACAATGCTTGCAAGGCTTATAGTGATGTGCATTACTGATTGGGCCCAGAGATACCTCTCCGACAATCGGAGTGACAAATCCTAATCTCGAAATACGCCAACCCAACAAGTACCTTTGGAGACACCTGTAGAGCTCCTTTATAATCACCCAGTTATGTTGTGACGTTTGGTAGCACACAAAGTGTTCCTCTGGTAAACGGGAGTTGCATAATCTCATAGTCATAGGAACATGTATAAGTCATGAAGAAAGCAATAGCAACATACTAAACGATCAAGTGCTAAGCTAACGGAATGAGTCAAGTCAATCACATCATTCTCCTAATGATGTGATCCCGTTAATCAAATGAAAACTCATGTCTATGGCTAGGAAACATAACCATCTTTGATCAACGAGCTAGTCAAGTAGAGCCATACTAGTGACACTCTGTTTGTCTATGTATTCACACATGTATCATGTTTCCGGTTAATACAATTCTAGCATGAATAATAAACATTTATCATGATATAAGGAAATAAATAATAACTTTATTATTGCCTCTATGGCATATTTCCTTCAGTTTGACAGCAGCAAAGACATGTGGGCTGCGCTCGAGGCCACGTTTGGGGCCTCGGGCGCTGGCAACGAGTTGTACGTCATGGAGCAATTCTTTGACTACAAGATGACTGATGAGCGCTCTGTTGTTCAGCAAACTCATGAGATACAGTCACTCACTAAGGAACTTGAGTACTTCAAGTGTGTGTTGCCGGACGAATTTGTTGCTGGGACCATCATTGCCAAGCTTCCACTTTCGTGGAACGATTTTGCTACTTCTCTGAAAAACAAGAGACATGAGTTTTCCGTTTTGGATCTCATTAGCACTCTTCATTTTGAAGAGAAAGCAAGAGCAAAAGACACACGTGCTTGGGTCGCTGAGGGAGCTTCTAGTGCCCACATGGTACACGAGAAGAACTTCCGGCCCAACCAGCCCCAAAACAACAAGAACAAATCTCAGGGGAAAGGCAAGTTTGATGCAAAGAACAAGCCGTCACATTCTACCAACTTCAAGAAGAATTCTCATAACGGGAAGGGATACAAACCTCAATTTTGGTAGCACCGCACAAAACTTATATGGCTGCATCTACCTGCTGTCAGCTAACCTCATGGTGCTCCAGGTATTCCTACATTCGTAACTAGGTACAATCACCACCGCAAGATGAAATAAGCTTATTCATACGTTGACTTGCTGATTCCAGTGCGAAACGATCCTGTCATGTGTGGAGTAGCAAACAAGCAGTGCAGCCGAAGGTGGAAATCAACCAAGGACTTATGAAATTATATATAATCTTCCTCAGGTAGGTCAGTATCGCCTTCGTCCAGATGATCATGTTTTGTCATGTCGAGCTATTGATATGTACTACTGTTTTGCAACACCATTTAAGTATAGCTATTGTTTTCCTATCTTTTCAGATTCAGGACAATGAAGATGATTTCAGGGGAACTGCACAATATGGACTCATGTTGAGTCATCTCTATTACCTCATGTGTTTGCTGCAAATGTGTCAGCATCAATTGCAAGATGAGGCAGCTAGCTAGCTGTGGAGTTGCCAACATGCTCAAAGTGCTGGCAACATTGAGAAGAAACAAGCATGCCCAGGAAATTAATGCGTGCGCAGGGAGGCTCTTTGCTCAGAGAAGCATCGACCGATTTTCTTTATTTCCACACCTTCTCACAGCTTTGTATTGGTTATAGTATGGTGAATATTGAGATGCATAAACATGCTGAACTTTTGTTCTTCTGAATGTTAGTATGCATACCGTATCTTTTGAAGCTTAGTTTAATGTAAATGTTGACTAGCCTGTGAACCTACACAATCTAGTAAGTATATTGTAGGCCTGTTATTTGATACCTCACTTTGCCGCGCTACGCGACCAGTGTGAATGTCTGCATCCAGTACCACATCCTCTAATTTGGTGGATGACAAGTTGAAAAAGGTTACCGATGAGTAGCCATAAGCTGGAGGCGTCTTTTTTTTTCTTTCGAATGGGCAATAAGCTGGAGAGTGTCTCGGGCTGCCTCTAGCACAAGGCCCTCTAGTACGAAACACGGGCAGCCGACTGGGCCGATACAAAAGCCTATCCATCTTAAAGCCATTTTGTTTTTTTTTGCGAGGAGAAGCCCATATTTCTTGAAGAGGGGGCGATCCCAGGAAAACCCTCCTTCCTCCTCGCTTCCACTTATACTACAGCTCGCTGGACTTTCCCGCTTCCGTCGCCCCACAATTCCCCCCGTTCCCCATCTTCCTCACTCGTCTAGAAAACCCCCGCTCACCTTCTTCCTCGCTCATACAGAAAACGCCTGCTCCTCTTCTTCCACTCCTATAGAAAACCCCAGCCCTCCTTCTTCCCCACTCGCACTTCCACTAGGCTCGTCTCTGGCTACTCTGCTCAAACCCATGAGCTCGGCGCGACGCCCACAAGGAAAATGGAGTCGGCTGGCCCCAGTGCCAAGAAGATGAGGCTCCCACCAGCGGCGACGCCGGTTGTAGATCCCACACCCGGCATCGCGGGGAGAAGCGGCGAGCCCCCCACCCAGATCTGAGGAACCGGTAGAATCCCCGGTGGACTGCATCAGCGATCTCCCGGACGTCATCCTTGAGGAGATCATCTCGGTTCTCCCCACCAAGGATTGTTGTCGCACACAAGTCCTCTCAACTCGGTGGCGCCCTCTATGGCGCACCGCGCCACTCAATCTCGACTGTCGTCAGATATTTGTCCTTCCTGAATTTGATCTCCTCAGAGCCATCGTCTCCTCTCGCCAGTAGGGCCCTGTTCAATGCCTCTGCATCCCGACACGCTACCTGCTGTCCATACCCGACATGGTGGACGCTTGGCTGACATCCCCTGAATTCGGAAAACTCCAGCAGTTTGAGTTCTACCATTACCACACAAGTTTCATACCACGAACATACCAAGAATTCGTGCCCACACCACCGTTGTCCATCTCGCGGTTTTCCTCCTCTCTCCACACCGCCACCTTCGCCCGGTGTCATCTACCAGACGATCTGGTACAAATGCTTCGACTCCCACTGCTAAAAAAACTTTCGCTTGTGGTGTTTTATCTGTCGGAGGCCTCACTGCACAGCATCATCCACTCCAGTTGCCCTGCCCTGGAGCGCTTGCTGATTGTTTTGGGAATAGAAATCCCTATCGGCTGTCTCCAAATAAAGTCGTGTCACCTTAAAAGCATTGGATTTTGTTTTGAAGGACAACAGCTCATCATCGAAGATGCCCCTTCACTTGAAAGGTTGCTAGTTGATAATTGTTATAAACCTTCGCAAATAACTGTCGTCTCTGTGCCCAAACTAGAGACCTTGGGTGTAATTCGTGACCCGTTTAATGATCACAAGAAGTTCAAGTTTGGCTCCTCACTTTTTCAGGTACTGTATATTATCATCTACTCCCTCCGTTCCAAAATAGATGACTCAACTTTGTACTAACTTTAGTACAAAGTTAGTACAAAGTTGGATCATCTATTTTGGAATGGAGGGTGTACACATTTGTAATCATAAGCTGCATTTTTCATTTGTGCGCATAAGTTTTATATCATCTTGGAGTACACTTTGGGTACTAATATTATGTTATATGCTCAATGAAGAGTTCGTCCATGGATAGCCTATCAATGCTGCTGGATTCTGTCAAGATCTTATATATCGGAATGTACAGTTATGATCTGAACATAATTATTGGCTTGCTGTGATGCTTTCGGTCTCTGGAGAATTTATATATGGAGGTGATGATTTCATGCACATTAAAAGACTGTATATATTGTACTAGAATTAACTTTTCAGCTGTTGCTCTTTCGACATACTCTTTTTCAGACCTTAACTATTTTCAAATCTTCATGTCTACTTAGGTACTACAAGCACATGGAAAAAACGTATAACCAATCAGTGGCATAGTAAGCACCAGGATTTTCTCAGTTCTCATGACATTCGTTTGCGGACCATAACGATGGAAGGATATGCATCCAACCAGGCAAACAGAAGCTTTGTCACATTCTTCCTGTTGAATGCGAGGTTACTATTGTCCCTGAGGCTTAAGTTTTACCACAAGAGATTTCTCACGGGCGGACACGTTGAAGAGCAAAAAAATAAGTTTCAGGTGGACAAATGGGCTTCTAAACGTGCTCGGCTTCTATTTACAACAAGTTGTAGTCATCGTGCAATAAATTTTTGTGCACAAGATGTTGATTTTATGGATCAGACCGTTCCATTTGTTTGTGACTGCAAAAAAGAGTGGTTGGGTTAGATGTCACTGCCATGTTCAATCTGGGTTTTGTCTAAAAATTTGATGAGCAATTAATCCTTGGGGTTTTTGTATCGTTTGTAAGCTTGAGTTGCATGTTGTTGCCCTCGTACTCCCCTCCACCTGCCACTACACTGTCGCATCTTCCACGGCTGCTGTTCCTTCCCGTCCGAGGCCTCGCCGTCGTTCTCCGCCTTGGTTCGCTCGCTGTGCCCACCTTCGTCTGGCGTTGTCAACATGGTCAACAACCAAGAGGAATCAGGAGATGACTGTACGTGGAGAGGCTGACAATAGGGACCCACCAGGGTCATTGCATTACGCAAGCACGTGCCTCGTTATTACAAGCCAAAAAAATACTTCCTCCTAATTCCTCACTGCTAGGAAATCACTTAAATGTCTTAAAAGGTCAAATGAACCCTGAAATTTTCCAATATTTGACATGACAGTTGTATTAGTACTACAAAATTTCTCGTTCATTTAAAACACCATCCGTTGCCACTTTACTCCAAATTCATCTTTCACAGCTAATAAAAAATATGTACAACATCACACACAGTTGTTTTCTAGGAACCGTTTGCGATGAAAATATATGGGTCTATTTAAGTCTCCCTCCTTAAGCTTCGCCAGCTCGTCTGCTCCAGTGCCGGCAACCCCCGAATCCACGAATCCCAATCCCCATTCCCGCACCCCCTTCTTGCAAAGATGACACCGTGGAAACGCTTCGTGAATGCCCATATGATGGCTGCGTCGCCCCCGAGCGCCACCGCCTGTGCCGAGAGCGCGGCCGCCTACGCCGGGAGTGCCGCCACATCCGCATTGAGCGCGGCTGCTTCCGCCGAGAGGGCGTCTGCGGCAGCCGACAGAGCAGCCGTGGCAGCCAAGACTGCTGCAGCTGCTGTTGCGACGACGGCTGCAAACGCCGAGAGCGCTCGAGCTGCCGTCCGTGCCGCCGATGTCGCCCTGGCCCGGGTCGAGGACATCCACGCCAAGATCGAGGATGCACACGCCAAGATATTCCAGGCCACCTCGGACTCCAGCATGCAACCCACGTCTGAAAAGACGGCGGTGTCCATGGAGCACCTACTTCCTCATGAGGTCGCCGAGCGGGAGCTAGAGATACAGGACGCGGCGGAGATCGAGGAGCGCCGGGAGGAGGAGTTGCGCGTGGCCGAGGTCGAGGTAGAGAAGAGTCTGTCCATCGAGGAATCAGCGGTGGAGTACCAACGCGAGCTCTGGTGCGGCCACTACTATGAGTACTACAACCTTGAGGGCCGCGCCGAGGACGAGGACGCGGTCGACTTCAGCAAGGGGGACGCGGAGTCCACCAATGGCGGCATGTCGCCAGGACAAGTCATCGACATCTCATCTCACACCGGCGATGCATAGGCCTGCGCGGCGGCGGATTTGTTAAAATTACACAACGAGCGGATAACACCAGGGACCTAGCAGCTCGCCCAGTTTTTCTTTCGTTTCAGAGACGGAGCTCAATTGCGCGCTGTGCGGGGGCTGTGGCCCGTCTAGCCCACACTTACGCTTTTATTTAAGCACATGATGAGCCCAGTTGATATCTTTTTTCTTTTTGAAAATGCCTAGCTCCGTTTTTTTGGAGAACACCAAAACCGAGGCCTACTTGCTTTTCTCAGCCCTGTTGGGCAGCAAATCTTTCAAGACGAGGAGGGAGGGATGTAAAGTAGTATGAAACGGGCTTCCCCGAAAAACGGGCTATAAGTTGTAAGAAATGGGTTGTAAATTTTAAACCAAAGCCAACCGGCAATTACATTAAAATATCATTTTTTTCTGGATTTCTCTACTCTCTACTCTTATAAAAACCAAAGCCAACTGGAAATTACATTAAAAGATCGTCTTTTCTCCCACAAGATAAACTACTCATACAAATGCATCTTCATGTTCCGTGCAACGCACGGGCATCTTGCTAGTTAAGATTTTAAATTTCATTCATTTTTTTGCGAAGAATTGTTTTTTGAATTTTATTTTGATATAATTTTTTAAAAATTATTTCTAACGCGACTCAAAATTTCTTGATTAAAAGAGTTCGGACCCCACCGAATATGAAAATTTTCGTTGAATTTTTTAGCAGTGCCCAGAATATATGGTCTGTAAAGCTAATAAAAAGAATATGGGCTTCAAATATCCTTAAGAATTAGCAAATGGGCTATAAATTATTGAAAATATCGGCTAATGGGATGTATGTTGTTTTCCACAGATTTGGAGGCTGACTTCTGGGCCTACTAGGTTGACGATGACGTTGTCCTAATTTTTTTTGACGCGTATGCAACGCTTTGTCAACTTAGTCAACACAGAGCAGTGACTGTTGGATGTCCATCCAACGGCCGCCGTGCTTCTTCAATCTCTGATCTTCCTGCTCCAGCCGCCCAAACCAGCGCCGGCGGGACTGCCTGCTCCCTCCTCCCATGGCTGGCTGTGCTGCCGCCAGGCCATCCCTCTACCCACCCACACATCCTGTTATTTTCCGGCGACGTCAGCCTCACCCCACAGCCGACCAGTCAGCGCTCGTACACCCTTCAGCGTGGGCATCCGCTACGGTGGCTTCGCCGGCTCAGGGTCATTCCCTTCCTGGGCCTCACCCTCGTCCACCGCATTTGTGCTCTCGGCACGGCGAGGTCAACATGGTCAACAAACAACAGCCATCGGAAGAGGCTGATAGTAGGGGTCCACACAAGGAAATGCCTCCTTATTACGCGCAAAATAATGATTCCTCCACCTGACGGCTGGGACCCACCGGAAGGGCCTCTATATTTCTTGAAAAAAACGTCCCCCCCGCTGTCAGCTCGGACCCACCAGCTATATCTTCGCACACAAGGAAGTGCCTCCTTTTTATGCACAAAAAATGAATACTCCCCCTGCTAGCTGGGACCCACCATTGTGGGAGGCTGACTTATGGGCCTACTAAGATGACGGGGACGGAGGGCTTTGTCAACTTAGTCAATATGAATGATTCTAGCTCCAGTGACCGTACGATGTCCATCCAACGGTCGTAGTGGTTCTTCAACCTCTGGTCTTCTTGCTCCAGCCGCCCAAATAAGCGTCAGTCGTGCTGCCGACTCCTGCCTCCCGTGTCCGGCTGTGCTGCCACCGCTAGCCATGCCATCCCTCTATACTCACCCACACCTCCTGTTATTCTCCAGCGACGGCAGCCTCACACCGCAGCCGAAGCAGTCAACCCACATACTCCCCTCTGCGTGGGCATCCACTGCCACGTCTTCCCCGGCTCCGTGTCGTCCCCTTGCTAGGCCTCGCCGTCTTCCACCGCCCTGTTGCTCTCGGCACGGTGTGGTCAACGTGGTCAACGAACGACTTCGATCGGAAGAGTACTATACATGGAGAGGCTGACAGCTGGGTCCACGGCCACGGCAAGGAAGTACATACGATCGGTCTGTCTGTAGGCTGCAGCGATGAACCGTGGCCGTGTAAGGAAGGGCACGTGTCATAGTAGAGGCGCACACGTGTTGTAGTAGAGGCGCGCACGTAGCATGTACACGTACGTACAACGGCCAGGGTGCAAGAAAGAAAATACGGCCACATACGTACATACGGGCGGGGTCTCGAACGCCTACTCACACATACGTACGGCCAGGGCTCGTGTACATGGCTGGGTCAGAACGGAGAAACCGCATCGTCGTCGTGTTCATGGGGAGGCAACGGAATGTGTCGTGTTCATCGGGAGGCAACGGAATGCGTGCTGTTCATCGAGAGCCAAACGGCTTGGACGGAACAGCCGATGGAAACGAGGCCTGGCGTACCGCAGAACGGAGGAAACAACCTTGTGTTCGACCGGCCATGGTGGAAACGGGATCCTGTTCATTGGGAGGTGTCTAGCATACCGCAAAACGGAGGAAATGGACCTCCTACAGTCGAAACGGGGTCCTGTTAATCGGGAGGGGTGTGGTGTACCGCAAAATGGAGGAAACAGACTTGTGTTGGAGCGCTACGGTCAAAAAATACGGCCATGTAGATACATACGTGCAGGTTCTCGAATGCGTACTCGCGCATACGTACGGCCATGGCTCGTGTGCATGGAGAGGCAATGGACGACAGCAACGTCATCGTATTCATCGGAAGCCAACCGGCTGGGTCGGAACGGAGAAACCGCGTCATGTTCATCGGGAGGCAACAGAATGTGTCGTGTTCATAACGAGGCAACGGAATACGTCGTGTTCATCGGGATCCAACCGGCTTGGACGGAACAGCCGAAACGAGGTCTTGCGTACCACAGAATGGAGGAAACGGGCCTTCTGTCTGACCGTGCATGGTCGAAACGGGGTCCTGTTCATCGGAAAGGGTCTGGCGTACCGCAAAACGGAGGAAACGGACTTGTGTTCGAGTTCCTACGGTCGAAACCGGGTCCTGTTGATCGGGATGGGTGTGGTTTACCGCAAACGGAGGAAACGGACTTGTGTTGGAGCGCCTACGGTCGAAAAGGGGTCCTGTTCATCCACCGTCTACTGCCTCGCTCCAGCCTCCATGGGCTACTGTTCATCCACCGTCGGCCTCCTCCAGCCTCCACCAGCTACTGTTCATCCACGCCTACTATTCATCCAGCCTCCATCGGCTACTGTTATCCAGCCTCCCCGGGGTCCTGTTCATCCACCCCCAACCGGCTAGGGTGCGGCGGCCTCCTCGGGGTCCTGTTCATCCAACGGCAATGACCTACTACAACGGGGTCCTATTCATCCAACCCCCACTAGGAACTGTTCATCCACAGCCAACCAACCGGCTCGACTCACCACGTCTCGACTCGTTCTACTTACCGCGCGCACGGTAGCAACGGTCACTGTTCATCTAGAGGCAACCCAACACCGGCTGGCTACGTCTCGCACGGGGGCTTGATCGGCTTCAGTAAGCAGCATCATCAGCGATCGATCACTCGGGTTCAGTTAGCAGCAGCAGCGAAGAAATCGCTCGGGTTCAGTCAACAGCCAAGGGATCGATCGCTCAGGTTTAGTTAACATCCAAGGGATCGATCGCTCGGGTTCGGTTAGAGCCCAACAGCTCGCACACACGCGTGTACACGAGAGAAACGCGCAAACCACAATGCATCGCTCGGCCCCGACCACCCATCGTAACCGGGAACTCCCTGATGTTTTCCTCGCCCTTGCTTCTACCACGATTTTTTCCGTCATGGATGGCCCAAAGAATGTCATGCAGCTGCGTCTCCGGCCCGCCTAGGATGAAAAGCCCATTTTCTGTCATGAATTTTTGTCATAGAAGTAGGAGCCCACCACATCTATAATGGTACCTTGTTTTGTCACAATTATCATCATAGAAGTGTCATAAGCATGACAGAAAAAATTCGTTCGGCCCTAAATGTCACGGATGTGTCTTTTTTTGTAGTGTGAGGAAATTGATAAGGATTATTAGCAAAAATATACGAACGGTGGCTACCAAATTATTTGTTTACGCTCTATCCAACACAACAGGAATTCTATACTTTGGCTCAGAACTTTTATGATGGCAAAGCGTAGTTGGAAAATATTAATGGGTCTTTTATTACTCTCATACCAAAAAGCTTTCACCTGAAGTTGTAGGTGATTACAGGCCAATTTCTTTGACTGGTATGGGAAACAAGTTTCTGTCTAAGATGGCTGCCACTAGATTCTAGGAGTTGATCATGATGTGCATTCATAAAAACCAGTATGGTTTTATTAAATCAAGGACCATTTAGGATTGCATTGGCTGGACTATGGACTATCTGCATCAATGTCATCAGTCTAAGGCCCTGTTTGGTTCGGCTGTGGATTTCTAAAAGCAGCTGTGAAAAATCTGCTGTGGAAAAACAGCTGTGGAAAATCTGATGTGAAAAAGATGTAGCTCATTTGGCAAACCAGCTGATACAATTTTTTCAGATTTTGGCCCGCAGTGGAATCAGATTTTGGAAAGCATGTCCTGGGCTGCTTCCGCTTTTGGTTCAGATTTTGGCAGCGGATTTCTGGAATCGGATTCTGCTGGGTTCGCCCTTTGGTTCAGATTCTGCTGCACGGCAGCGGAATCCGTCGATAAAAGCTGAACCAAACAGGGCCTAAGAGGCCCATCTTAATTTTAAAGCTGGATTTTGAGAAGGCTTTTGATTCTATAGAGCATTCTGCTATTTTTGAGATTATGAAGTATAAAGGTTTTAATGATAAATAAATCAGCTGGGTAAAGGATTTGTTGACTTCTGGAACTTCTTTAGTTCTTTTGAATGGGGTGCCTGGAAAGCAATTTGTATGTAAAAAAGGTGTGAGGCAAGGAGATCCTGTATCACCCCTAATTTTTCTCCTCGCTGCAGATTTATTATAGTTTGCGGTTAATGATATGCATCAAAAGTGGGAATTAAAATTGCCCATCCCTTGCCATGACAAAGATTACCCAATTGTGCAGTATGCAGATGACACATTGATCATTGTTCTAGCAGATGAACATCAGCTATTGGCACTTAAGAGAATGTTGTTGGTCTTCTCACAATCAACTGGTCTAGATGTTAACTATCATAAATCATGTATGGTCCCTATTAATGTCTCACAGGAGGAAACTAAGAGTCTAGCTTCAATCTTTGGTTGCCAGGTGGGGAAGATGCCCTTTACTTACTTGGGCTTGCCTGTGGGAACTACTAGGCCTACAATGTTTGATCTGATGCCCCTAGTAACCTATATGGAGAGGAGAATGACTGCTAGTTCATCTTTTCTTGCTCAGCGTGGCATATTGCAACACCTTAATTCTGCATTATCATCTTTGCCAATCTTCTTCCTGTGTAGCTTGCTCATCCCACCTGGTATTTTGAAGCAACTGCGAAGAATTCAGAGGGAATGTTTATGGAGGAAGAATAGGCAAGAGCCTGCCCCATCCTTGGCTTCTTGGGAGTTAATTTGCAGACCCAAGAATAAAGGTGGTCTAGGAATTCTTGAACTTGGTTTTCAGAATGTGGCACTACTGTTGAAGCATGTTAGCAAGTCCTTAATAAAGCAGATATTCCTTGGGTGCGACTCATTTGGAACTCTTATTATCATGATCTTGTGCCCCAAGGAACAGCCTCATGTGGATCCTATTGGTGGAAGGACATACTCAAATTGCTTGATCAGTTCGGACAGGTTTCTTGGGTGGAAATCAATAAAGGAGGTACTACACTTTTCTGGCAGGATAAATGGAAGGTTGGTGACTCTGTTATGCCCCTGCAACACAGATTCCCCAGGCCGTTTTCCTATGTTAAGGACACTTCAGTGTTAGTGGCAGAGGGTTTAAATTATCACAACTTGTTATCATGGTTTCACTTGCCCCTTTCTGGGCAAGCCCATCAAGAGCTTCAGACTTTGCAAATCATAATTCAAAACCATGAAAGAAAGTCTTCGTACATTTTGGTACCTCCTGGGTGAATTGAATACGAAGATTCGTGCGCTTCTGCCAAGATCTTCTTTCTCAGGTCTGCTTGCTCAGGTACGCAAATCCATCCTTGAAACCTTGGCATACCTTGCTGATCCTTAGAGAAATCTTGGGTGTTGCCTTCTTGCATATGCTTGACATGGTGTTGTAGAACTAAGTCATCTGTCCGGGCCATGCGGATCTCATCCTCAAGGGTAGGAGTTATTTCCAATATATTTGCAAGGCCGGCATTAACAATAACCAAGTTAAGCTGAGCAATCCCTTATTGGAGTTCGGGAGGCAAGGACTCCGTCATGGCATTCAGACGGGCAGGCTTGCGACTGAGGGCATCAGCAACCATGTTGGCCTTACCCGGATGATAATTTATTCCAAGGTCATAATCCTTGACCAACTCGAGCCATCTTCGTTGTCGAAGGTTTAAGTTCGGTGAGTGAATATATACTTGAGGCTCTTGTGGTCAGTAAATATCTGGCACCTTTTTCCAATGAGGTAGTGTCTCCAAATTTTCAGCGCGTGCACAACTGCGGCCAACTCCAAATCATGTGTAGGATAGTTCCCTTCCTGGGGTCGTAGCTGGCGGGATGCGTATGCTATAACCTTGCCATCTTGCATGAGTACACACCCAATACCTTTCCTGGATGCGTCACAGTATACATCAAAGCTGCGATAGATGTCTGGAAGGGTCAACACCGGTGCTGTCGTCAATCTGGTCTTCAACTCATTGAAACTTTTTTCGCAGGCCTCAGTCCATTCAAATTTCTTATCGCTCTTGAGGAGTTCTGTCATTGGCTTGGCAATCTTAGAGAAACCATCAATGAATCAGCGGTAGTATCCGGCTAATCCAAGAAAACTCCGGATCTCAGATACGGTCGTGGGTGCTGTCCAATCAAGCACGTCCTTTACTTTGCCTGGGTCCAGAGCTATGCCTTCTGCTGAAAGAACATGCTCCAAAAATCCGACTTGTTTGAGACAAAATTCGCATTTGCTGAATTTTATGTATAGCTGATGGTCACGGAGTCTTTGCAATACTACTCTGAGATGTCCCTTGTGCTCTTCTTCACCTTTCGAGTATATGAGGATGTCATCAATGAAGACCACCACAAACTTGTCCAAGAAATCCATGAATACCTTATTCATCATATGCATGAAGAAAGCAGGGGCATTGGTGAGGCCGAAAGACATAACCGTATATTCGTAAAGACCGCATCGGGTAGTGAACTCTCTCTTAGGAATATCTTCCTTCTTGATCTTGAGCTGGTGGTATCCGGTCCTCAAATCAATCTTGGAGAATACTCTTGCCCTGCTGAGTTGATCAAACAAATCATCAATCCTTGGTAGTGGATATTTGTTCTTGATAGTGACATCATTCAGCTGACGGTAATCCACACACATCCGGAGACTGTCCTCTTTCTTGTCCACAAATATTGCGGGTGATCCCCATGGTGAAGAGCTCGGACAGATATATCCTTTCTAAAGCATCTCATCAAGTTGTTTCTTTAATTCCACTAATTCTGACGAAGGCATCCGATAATACTTCTTGTATAACGGTGTGGTCCCGTGCACAAGATCAACTTCAAACTCAAGCTCCCGGTTTGGCGGCATTCCTGGTAATTCCTCGGGGAATACATCTGGAAACTCACTGACCACAGGAATTAATTCCAATTCTTCAGCTACAGCTGTGAAGACCATTTCTTTCTTGGGTATGCTCCAACGGGCATAGGATTTTGTGGTTCGACCTTCCTGGCTTGTCAAGGTGACTTCTCTGGTCACACAGTTGATACCACTATAAAAAAAGGACACATCCTGACATTTTGGGCCGAACGATTTTTTTTCTGTCATGCTTATGACACTTCTATGACGATAATTGTGACAAAACCCGGTATCATCATAGATGTGGTGGGCTCCTACTTCTATGACCAAAATCATGACAGGAAATGGGCTTTTCGTCCTAGGCGGGCCAGAGACGCAGCCGCATGACATTCTTTGGGCCGTCCATGATGGAGAAACCATGGTAGAAGTGAGTGCGAGGAAAATATCAGGGGAGTTCCTGGTTACGCATGGTGGTCGGGGGCCGAGCGATGTGTGTTTCTCTCGTACCTACGCGCATGTGTGCGAGGCGTTGCGCTCTAACTGAACCCGAGCGATTGCACTGCAGGCTCTAACTGAACCCGAGCGATTGCACTAGCTACGTTACTGAACCCCGATCGATCCCTTGCTGTTAACTGAACCCGAGTGTGATTCCTTCGCTACTGCTGCTAACTGAAGCCGATCGATGCTGCCTCTGGATGAACAGTGAGCGTTGTTGGGGGGTTTGGATGAACAGTTCCCGGTGGGGGTTGGATGAACAGGACCCTGTGGTAGTAGAGGTCGTTCCCGCTGGATGAATAGGACCCCGATCGATGGAGCCGGTGGATGAACAGGACCCCGTGGAGGGCTGGATGAACAGGACCCCCTGGAGGGCTAGATGAATAGTAGCCGGTGGAGGGCTGGATGAACAGTAGCCCATGGAGGGATGGTTGAACAAGACCCCGTGGAGAGGGCTGGTTGAACAGTAGCCGGTGGAGGAGAGCGCGGTGGGGGCTGGATGAACAGGAGCCCGTGGATGAACAGTCGCAGGTACGCCACACCCCTCCCGATTAACAGGACCCCGTTTCGACTGTAGCGCTCCAACACAAGTCTGTTTCCTCCGTTTTGCGGTACGCCACACCCCTCCAGATTAACAGGACCCCGTTTCGACTGTAGGAGGTCCATTTCCTCCGTTTTGCGGTATGCTAGACACCTCCCAATGAACAGGATCCCATTTCCACCATGGCCGGTCGAACACAAGGTTGTTTCCTCCATTCTGCGGTACGCCAGGCCTCGTTTCCATCGGCTGTTCCGTCCAAGCCGTTTGGCTCTCGATGAACAGCACGCATTCCATTGCCTCTCGATGAACACGACACATTCCGTTGCCTCCCCATGAACACGACGACGATGCGGTTTCTCCGTTCTGACCCAGCCATGTACACGAGCCCTGGCCGTACGTATGCGTGAGTAGGCGTTCGAGACCCCGCCCGTATGTACGTATGTGGCCGTATTTTCTTTCTTGCACCCTGGCCGTTGTACGTACGTGTACATGCTATGTGCGCGCCTCTACTACGACACGTGTGCGCCTCTACTATGACACGTGCCCTTCCTTACACGGCCACGGTTCATCGCTGCAGCCTACAGACAGACCGATCGTATGTACTTCCTTGCCGTGGCCGTGGACCCAGCTGTCAGCCTCTCCATGTATAGTACTCTTCCGATCGAAGTCGTTCGTTGACCACGTTGACCACACCGTGCCGAGAGCAACAGGGCGGTGGACGAAGCTGAGGCCTAGCAAGGGGACGACATGGAGCTGGGGAAGACGCGGCAGTGGATGCCCACGCAGAGGGGAGTATGTGGGTTGACTGCTTCGGCTGCGGTGTGAGGCTGCCGTCGCTGGAGAATAACAGGAGGTGTGGGTGAGTATAGAGGGATGGCATGGCCAGCGGTGGCAGCACAGCCGGACACGGGAGGCAGGAGTCGGCAGCACGACTGACGCTTATTTGGGCGGCTGGAGCAAGAAGACCTGAGGTTGAAGAACCACTACGACCGTTGGATGGACATCGTACGGTCACTGGAGCTAGAATCATTCATATTGACTAAGTTGACAAAGCCCTCCGTCCCCGTCATCTTAGTAGGCCCATAAGTCAGCATCCCACAATGGTGGGTCCCAGCTAGCAGGGGGAGTATTCATTTTTTGTGCGTAAAAAGGAGGCACTTCCTTGTGTGCGAAGATATAGCTGGTGGGTCCGAGCTGTTAGCGGGAGGAACACTTTTTTCAAGAAATACCGAGGCCCTTCCGGTGGGTCCTCGCTATCAGGTGGACGAATCATTATTTCGCGTGTAATAAGGAGACACTTACTTGCGTACGCCGTGGACCAAGCTGTCAGCCTCTCCACATACAATCTCTTCCGATGGATTTCATTCGTTGACCACGTTCACCATGCCGTGCCGATAGCACCAGGGCATTGGACAATGACGAGGCCTAGGAAGGGAATGACCCGGAGCCGGGGAAGACTCGGCAGTGGTTGCCCACGCGGTGGGGAGTACGAGGGTTTACTGGTTCGGCTGCCATCACCGGAAAATAACAGGAGGTGTGGGTGAGTAGAGGAATGGCCTGGCCAGTGATGGAGTAGGGTGGTTCGGTGCGGCCTGTGCGGCACCACAGCCGGCCACGGGAGGCGGGAGCAGGCAGTCCCACCGGCGCTAGTTTGGGCGGCTGGAGCAAGAAGATCGGATATTGAAGAAGCAGCACGGCCGTTGGATTAACATCCAACGATCACCGCTGCTAGAATCATTTGTGGACTAAGTTGACAAAGCCTTTCGTACACGTCAACCTAGTAGACCCACAAGTGAGCCTCCAAATCTTTCCCAAATAGCACGTAGCCCGAAATTTCTAGCTAGATTCAAATTAATTTTAAAACTAAACATACCTTAATTTAAATCCAATGAAATTTTACCCGCACAAAAACAATGAAATTTAAAATATCAAAATCCGAAAGAAAAAAGTATTTTGGAACTAATTGCCTGTTTGCTCTATTTTTTCATTTTACATCCCATTTCTTATTACTTGTAGCCCATTTCTTATTACATATAGCCCATTTTCTAGGCAAGCCTGAATGCATCCCTCCTCATCTTGAAAGATTTCCGGCCCAGCAGGGCATAGAAAAGCAAGTAGGCCTACATTGGTTATTCTGAAAAAACAAAATATCTGGAATAGCCATTTTTAGAAATGAAAAAAATTGGGCTGGTCATGTGGTAAACATATGAAATAAAAGCCTGGGCTAGATGGGCCACAGCTCCTGCACAACCCAGTTGATACCCTTCTCCGTCCCGAAAAAATATTGCGCTGTGCTGGGTCCCAGGTGTCTGCAGCTCCTTATGATGTTATCTCGCTTATTGACTACATTGACAGTGGCGTGCGACCCAGATGTCCGGAAACCATTAGGAGGAACCCTTTTTTCCTTGTAATAAAGGAGGCACTTGCTTGCCTACTACCATGATCCTGGTGGGTCTCTACTGTCATCCTCACCATGTACAGTCATCTCCTTATTCCTCTCGGTTGTTGACCATGTTGACAACACTGGAGGGTGGCACCACGGCGAGCGAACCAAGGCGGAGGACAATGGTGAGGCCTCGGATGGGAACAAACAGGAGCCGAGGAAGATGCGCAGAGTTTTAGGGTGCAATGTGGCCACGATGCGTGCGCGGCAGCACAACCAGCCGTGGGAGGCGGGAGCGTGCACTACCGCTGGCGCTGGTTTGGCTTTGGCGGTTGGAGAAGAAGAGATTGAAGAAACACGACAGACATTGAATGTCAATCCAACGGTCAAGGTTGGCACACTTGTTTGTTGACTAAGTCAACACCACATAGCATACTTTTTTATAGGAAGAAAAGAAAAACTGGGCTTGTTCGGCAGATAACATTCCCAAAACTGCGACCATTTGATCTCGCGCCGTAGCTAAAACTTCCAGGAAAATGCGTTCGTTTGCTGTCCTCCTCCCAGGGAACGATCGCCACATAAGTGACTAGCACCCTTGGTTTTCAACCGAGAGGTCTTGGGTTCGAGTCCCAGGAACCCTCAATTTTCTCCTCCTTTCTTCCCCGCAAAAAAATAATCAAGGACTTGAGAAGGCTTACAGAACAAGCTAGTGTACCAGTAAAGCTGAGTTTTAGAAAAAGAGCGACGTGCTCCTGTAGCTGGTTGGAATCCAAACCTAGACTATGACTATATATGGTGCTATGCTACTCTGCAAGTAATGAAACTGACATATCAACGTTCGCTTATCCTCTTCTCTACTTACTCTGCCTAGCATCAGAAGCTCTGGCCGCAGCAACCATGTCCGCTGGTGGCTCGCCACCTGCTCTTCAGCAAGCAACAACCAGATATGCGCCAAGTCGCCACCCGTACCATCGCATGTGGGTCTCATACACCCCCGCCGGCACACGCACCGGTTGCTCACCGCAACCCGCTGCCGTTGGTGTGGTGCCACTGCTGCAAATCACGGAGAGTCATCCGTCGTGTCTCAAGCACAATCCTCAACCCTGGCCGAGTCTTCTACAAATGCTTGAATCATGGGGTAATAATATTTTTAAGTGTTGTTCCGCTGCTTTCAGTTGTTGATTTTTTTAATAGTTTGGTTGATGATCTTCCAATTTGATTCGTGCAGAAAAGGGAAGATTCCTGTGATTTGTATTTCTGAGAAGCTGCTGACGTGGGCGAATGGAACTACGCTGATTATTTGGTTAGCTGAGGAATCTCAATACTAGCAGGTTGGGGTGTTGGACAAGTAACCGACGGAACGGTAGAAGAGGAAGATGCAGAGCAGAAGGTTAAAGATGCAGTTCCTCTGATCATGGCCAAGCAACATCTGCTGAACGGCCTTGACAGCAATGACGAGATGAAAGAGCTCTGTAGGATGATTATCTCTTTATTTGCAGTGTATGTAGCACTCGTGATGTATTCAGTGGCTATGACATGATCACTTCGCTAAAACTAGTAATGAATGAAACCTGTTTAGCAGGCTGGGTGTAGTGTTGTGAAAATCTAATGATTTCTATTAACAGAAATCGGGGAGTATCCCCTTTTGCTCATAAATAAATAAATAGTAGAGTCCCTTTTGCTAATAAATAAATAAATTAGCAGAGGCCCTGCCGGGTCAGCTTCTATCCCTTTCGAAGACGTATAGCACATTGAAGTTCAACAACAAACTATGTCATCAAACACAAGTTTCACAGCCAAATATGAGTACAACTAAACAACAATGTCATCACGTTTTAGTCGTCATACAATCACCAAACACAAATCAACATACATAATAAGTGTTGTTCTCACAGCAAAATACTAAACAACAACTTCATCAGGTTTCAGTTGTCATAGCAAACACAATTTCACATAGTAGATAAAAAGTCGTCTTCTGACAGGTAAATATGACAAAAGCAATCTAATCATCATCCGCAGCAGCAACGTCAACATCTTCGCCATGTGTATCAGTCTGAATCGTAATTCCCCCCAGTGTCATCTTCTTCATCCTCAATGTCCTCGAACATTGGCGTCTTATTGATCAACTCTCCTATGTCCACAGCCTGACGGGCAATCTTTTTGACAGTGTCATTGACGTGATGGTTCTCAAAGATAATAGGAACATCTGTGGAATCTTCTACATCAGGAGCTGTGTAAGCATCATCTTGTTGTGCAACTTCATTAAACGAATTCCTCTGCTCAAACCTTTGCAATACTCTCCAGTCAGCGCTATGTGCATATGTGTCTTCCAAGAAAATATCTGTGTTGCTTGATTTGCCAAAATAAATGGCTCGTCGTTCTGGTACGCCGCCTTGACATTGATGGATTGGAAATAATCATCAGCTCTGGGTTTTGTGATCCTAGAAAACAGGTTATACCAACGACAGCACAACAAAAACACACACCGATGAACCTCGAAACTGGAGATATACTGCAACTGAACAATGTCTGTTATGTTAGCGTACATTTCAGTTGTCTCTTCGCCATACTTATCCGTGCTCACGATGGCACTGTTTTGTGTCTTCCTGCCTTTGTCGCGTGCAAGGGTGTTGTAGCGCACATCTCCAACAACGCAAGATTCATAATGTCTTACGCGAGTATCAGGACCCATTGCTAGTGCGTAAAGGGCATCATTAACTTCCTGCCCATCCTCCCGCATCTTCTTAACCTATGGTTAGAAAATAGACAAGCTGATCATCTTATGTACTCAATATATTAAAAAAACTGACAGTGCAATTCAAAAGCTTGCATGGCTCTTGAACCATTTCGCAAATACTGCCATAACCAGTTTGTCAATGTTTCTTGGATTTTGCGGCAGTAACTCCTTTTTGTAGATGCTGCACAACATAGTGATTGCATCAAACATCTAAATATATAAGAATGTGCTGCAAGTATAGTAGATTACGATGTATAAGCTGCAATACTTAGCACTTACTCGATATAAGGTAGAATCTCAGGACAGTTATTCAACACATACCAAACCATTTTTTCCAAATCTTTAGGTTTGTCGTCTTGTTGACTCTTCCCTGTAACTCGAACAAAACAATCAAAAACATTGAGCTCGGGATTGTCTTCACCCACCTCTTTGCTAAGCTGATCAGCTGTTTCAATGTATTTTGAGAAGAATGTCAACACTTCTGTAGCAATGTAGGCCTCTGCAATGGAACCCTCAGGTCTATCTCTGTTCCCAACATAGCCCTTGAAAGTTCCTAGCCGCCTTTAAATAGGGTACATCCAGCCATACTGTACTGGACCTCTAAGTAGTGCCTCATCGGGGAGATGAACAACCAAATGCACCATCACATCAAAGAAGGTTGGAGGATGTATCTTCTCAAGGTTGCATAGGATAGTTGGCATCTTGTCTCTAAGACGCTCCAAAGCATCTATCCTGATATTCCTACTGCAGAGTTCCCTGAAGAATTGTCCCAACTCTGCAACTGCTTTGTATAAGTCCTCTGCCGCGGGGGTCGTGGATGGGGCCCGAAGCGGTTCGCCCCCTTTCAGCAGGGGCTGGGGGCTGGCGCCCACCCAGTTGCCGGCCAGGCCTCGCGAGGGGCCCGAACGAGTGGAGGCCCGCTGCTTGAGGAGGAGCCCAAGACCGAAGCCACCCAGCCGCTGTCCACGACCAGGGGAGGAACCCTTGGCACGCTTGCTATACTCCAAGCAAGGCCGCGAATGAGAGACGGTGAGGGTGCGAGCTTAGGATGCCTTGTTGATGGGCTGGCTTCCCCGGTTGACCCCGCGCCATGGGCAGCGTGCGGGCTCGCAGCGCACAAGTCTAGCAGGGGAAACGAGGCGAGAGGAGGCGGCTTCTCAAGAGATTCCGCGGCCTTGGCGGAAGGGATCCTGAAGAGTCATCGTCAGGAAGGGAAGCAGCACTCGAAGAATCACAAAGATAAGGTACTTACTCGTCAATGGCGATGTACTTCCTCCGCTTTAACGGCCCGAAGGTGCCCTGCCGTGGCTTGGGGACCCCTTCCTCTTGCGGAGCTCCTCGAAGTCCACACAAAGCCGACTGAAGCGTTGGACATGGCGGCCAACACGAGGTGCAACCCGAGAAGTGCTCGAAGGGACAACTTCAGGGGCGCCAAGCTGAGGAGAGCTATCGGGCTCTGCCTCGCAGCGACCTGCCGAGGTCTCAGGACCTTCGGCCTTGGGAGTCGTGGGCTGCATCGCCCCCTCAACTGCCGCCCCAGGGCAAGAATCACGAGTTCCCGAGGACGATGCCTCGGGAGCCCTAGGCGGCATCAGCACCTTGGCACCCGCGCCATCGGCCTCCAGCGGTGCTCGCCCCCCTGCATCCACACTTGGGGCGAGCTCGACGCCAGCGGCAAGGAGGGGAACCACGTTGACGGGGTTCTCACGGGGCCCCACCAGGCCGACTGGACGCAGCCCCCACTCATCGAAGGAGGGCATATGCTCCACAAATTCCACCTTGTTCAAGTAGCGGTACAACAGACAACTCTTCCCTGGCATGTCGTCTGGCAACGGGACACCCGTCAGGACCTCGAGCACCGTTCGCCGCCCCTCAAGGGGGAGCCCGGACTCCTAAAGTCTCATGTGGTCCTTGCTGTTGAGCAAGGCCCACATTGGTCGAGAATAGCGCTGAGGCGGAGCGACTCGGCGCTGGATGAACTCCTTCGCGACCATAGGCGCAGTCACGCCAAGGTCTTTCAGCCTGAGCCAGACGGAGACAAGGCGCGAATCGGCGAGCCTTCGATGGCACCAACCGGAGTTGGGAATGGCGGGCGCCGATGGAGAATGGAGCAAGGGGCTGAGCACTCCAACATCAACAAATACCCACCGTGTCCGAAACTCGCCCGTGGATGGTGGAAGCTCGAAGTCAATCCCCGCGTCGGCCGTCGCTGCCATGGACTGGAAGCTCAGGCATCCCGAGCTCTGCCGGGGATCAATTAGGTGCAGCGAGAAGAAGTGTCGGAGAAGGGCCACGGAAGGAGCAATGCCCACCATGGCCTCGCAAACAAAGGCGAAGACAGCAAGAAGGGTCACAGATTGGGGATCAAGGTGCAGCATGTGGATCTGATAATGGGCAAGCACTGCGTTGAAGAAGGCAGAGAAAGGAGGAACCAGGCCAGCCCAAAGGGCGTCGATGAAGAATGGGACCTCGGTGGCTGTCCTGTCGACACGAGCTCGAGACGCAGGCCAGGCCACCGTCCCTCCCCACTCATTGAAGCTGGAGGCGAGCATGGGGAGCACCTTGTCCATGGCTTCTTGGTTGAGCACCAGCGACCTGCCAACGGCAGGCTCAATGGCCAGACGTAGTTCGGCGGAGGACAGGGGACTCTTCCCTTTCGCCGACTAGTCCGGCGCCATGGCAATGGGAGGACTGAGCTCAGATCGGATCGGGAGAAGAGGCTGAGCTTCGAGGAAGCGGAAGAATTGGGGAGTGCGCCGCAATGATGGGAGGAAAACCGTGTAGACCGCGGTGGCCGCCTAGCCAGGCGGGTATCAAGGCTGCGTGGGGAAGCGGAGATGCCCACGTCCAATCAACCGCCACACGTAGACCAAGGCCGCAGGCTGTTGGGGCCCACGGCGCTCCGCACTTGCCCTTTGGCTTCACCTCGAAGCCAAGTCCGAGCGCGCCTTGGGCCCGGGGGCTACTGTCGGTGTTCTGGGAACGAGGGTCCCCAGACTTGCCTGCCTGCGGCCCACGGCATGGCTCTGCGAGCAGGCCCGTATGGCCTATCTTCACCAACAAGCATTCGAGACCCTCATGAGGGGCCAAGCCTCGCGAGGTGGACGACACAAGACCTCCTCGGGAGCGGCCTCGCCAGGCTGGCTCGCGAGGGGTGGAGAGATCAAGGCAAGGCAAACCTCCCGAGGTTCCAATGACGGAAGCCGTGACGGTCGAGACCAGGCGGGCGCCAGCGAGCACAGTATCCTTGCTTCCTCTTTAGTGCTAAGGAGGCAAGCGTAGGCGAGGAGTACCGAGGCGTCAAGCAAAGGTTTCCATATCGGTGCAATGAGACCAAGACCAACAGGATGGCAGGACGGAGGTCACCGTGGAGCCCAAGATGGCGTCACCACCAGAGCCTTTGGCAGGCGAAGACTGCTTTTGTCAGGATAGCTTGTACTAGCTGTCCCCTTTCAAATTGGCCGTTGTTGGCTCCCTTCCCGCTCAATATTTGGGAAGAGGACTAGGGCCTCTATAAATAGGACTAGCCACCATAGTAGGAGGGGGGTCTCGAACTCATTCAATTCATCCTCACACCCACCAAGCACAAGAACACCTCACCTCAGGAGGCTGTTCTTCCCCTTGTACTGTTCATCCTCAGCCCGAGAGGCAATCCACCACACCACACTGGAGTATGGTATTACACCACAACGGTGGCCCGAACCAGTATAAATCTTGTGTCTCTTGTGTTGCGAGTTTGTCGAGCTAGCCTTTGAGATCGTGGCGAGGTTGAGGGCGTGATTAGGTAGGAGGAGATCTTCGCGCGCACCCCAGTGTTCGAACCTCAAGGGTTATGCCGGAACCCGAAATCCGACAGCAGTGCTCCATAGTACTAGTAGTATACTCCCTCCATTTTTATTTACTCCGAATAAACGGAGGGAGTACTAGTAACACTCGACCGACCTCTCTCTCTTCTAGTAGTATAAATGAAGCGGGTGGGGGAGGGGGAGGGACGTCGATTTGCTCTGAACTGCGTTCCCACAAGCGAGCGAAAACGCAAGACGAAGCGCGTTCCATTCGGTGAGCGACGTGGATGGTCCAGCGTGCCGGGGTGCAACGCAAATGCGATGAAATTCTTGAGATATCTTAAAAAATGCATCCTGATGTTCCGTGCAATGCACGGGCATCTTGCTAGTCATCTTGAGATTTACGAAGTCACCGCCTCGTCATCGACAGGAATGGTGGGGAGGTCTGGACGTCTGCCACGTGAAACTCTGTAACTTTGGTCCCATCCCACCCCACAACTCTCCAGACTCCAGCTGTCCAGCTTTGCAAACTCCGCACAGTCAAAACCGATTGACCGGTCGTCACTGGAACCACTATTCACACCAGAACCTTCGTTGCTCGGCCTACACCAGCGACTTGTCGGCTGGTCACCACTACCCAAAACCACACCTCCTCTCCAGCCCATCCCCCCACCTTTCGATCCCCTAGCCCACATCAGCCGTCCCCTAGTTCGCTGGTAAGCCATGGTGCGCCACAAGATCACGTACTACAAGATGCTGACGCCGGAGCGCCGCGCAGAAATCGCGGCGACGGTCGGTGCCACAGACCTCCGTTCCCAAGCTCGCTTTGCGGCGGGCCAATCCTCGAGTTCTCTGGAGCCAGGCTCCGAGGAGGAGGAAGCCGATCCAATTTTGATGGCGGAGGTCGCGGCGCAGGGCATGAGACGATGGGCGTCGAATTCGTGCCAGCGTTTGGGTCCCCCATGGTGTAGGCGGACCAACGGTTCAACCTAGCGATCCTCAAGGAGAACCGGGAGGCGGAGGCTCAACTCGACGCGAGGCACGCGGATGCCGCTGCCATCGGGGCCCTCCTGCGGGCGGAACTAGATGTCATGGATGTGAACCAGGCGGCGGAGGCCCAACTTGACGCGGAGTGCGCGGATGCCGCTGCCATCGAGGCCGTCCTGCAGGCAGAACCGGACGTCCTGGACTTGAACCGAGTGGCAGAGGCTCAACTCAACATGGAGCGTGCAGATGCCGCTGCCCTCGTGGCCCTCCTGCAGGCGGAACCGAACGTCGTGGACGTGAACCGGGCGGTGCTCGCGTCCATGCAGAGCGCCCGCACACTCCGTGTGAACGAGCAGCTGGAGGCCGAGGACAACCATGGTGTGGAGACACACGTCGGCAGCTACGGCTGGTTCGCGCTGGCAGCCAAAGGCGACGAGGTCATCTCATTTCGCGAGCAATGATAGTTTTTCTTTATGTTGTTGTTTTTGGGATCTTTTGCTGTGTGAAAACATATATTTATGCAAGTCGTCTGAATTTCATCATTTGGGTCAGTCGACCATTTCAGGCGGTTGGATGAATATCCTACGTCTCCTAACCCTTCTTCTTCCTCACCTCTTCTTCTTCCCCAACAGACCACCGCACGGGCTGCACGGATCTTCCCCAACATGCGGTTGGATAAACATATTGTATGAACGAAAATTATATGTCAGTGGTGGGATGGCTGAGTTTGGTTTGATCACATGCGGTAGCACATGTCAGTGAGGGTGCGTTCCCTTGGTTGGGTTTGCGGCGTGCAGGAGCGACTGTGTGAGGGTGCGGTGCAACCGCGGCAGCCATGCGCAAGTGTACCTCCTTTTCATTTTGAAAAACTTTAGGAAAGCTTGGCAAAAATGTGTGGCGAAGTATAGCAATGCAAGGCCTAGATGGCTAGACCCAAATAGGATACAAGTATGTACTCCCTCTGTTTCTTTTTAGTATGCATATAAGATTTGGTCAAAGTCAAACTTTGTCAACTTTGACTAAGTTTATACTCCCTCCGTCTCGGTTTATAGGGCGTGCGCGTAGTTCTAGGTCATTGATTGTACTAGCTAAATATAAGTTATATGTCACCAAAACTATATCATTGGATTCTTGAGCAGATGTAGTTTCTAAACATATATATTTCATCAAATATAATACATATATAACTAGTTAAATTGTCAACCTAGAACGATGTGCATGCCTTATAAACCGAGACAGAGGAATTAGAAAAAAAATAAAGGCGGGATTTGCCTTCATGAGATTGATCAATACAAATCCTCGTTTCACATGTCAATTAATGCGTATTTTTTCTCCAATGCCCAAAGAGCTAACCATCTCACTCCTAATTGCTTGATTAATGCAGCGCCATGCAAACCAACCTTCTCACTTCCGCATGCATGCAATGGTATATTAATGTCCTTGGTTGCTAGTATGAGAAAAAGCCCATCCATTTTGCCTCGATTAGTGTTAGTGGCCTTCTGCAAATTGTAATTTTGATATTGGCCTTGTATAAAAAATGGAGGTAGTAACTATTTGACTTCCTTCCCCATTGCGGTGACGTCGACGATATCTCGAACGTTGTGGCTTTGGCGAAGTGCGTTTGACGGAGCACACCATTGAGGTAGACCATGGTAAGTCATTCGCAAGTGCCGCCTGCAAGCCGAGACAACCGCCTTCTCTACATCCAGGAAGTCCGTTGAACCAAAAGAGGCATAAATGTACTAGTACTACACAATAACGTCGTCCGTCCAGCTTAGTGCGGTAAGGTGGTTTCTGGAAGAAGACGATGGAGAAGCGGAATCAGCGAAGAGTGAAATGATGGTTGCTTTGTCCGTGCTTTGTTATTTGACGCCTCACTGCTTTTTGATTTTTGATAGAAGGGGCAGAGAGTAGACTCTGTGCTCTATACTGTACATGCATCCAAGCACAGGAGAACGAGGAGAGAGGTTCATTTTTCTATTCCTTCAATCAATCAATTAGGGAGTTTCGGTTCTATCTTTTTGGCTTTGGCAGCACCCTCCACAATGTTTCCCATCAATGCCAAAAGCTATTTTCACATTTGGCTACACATTGTGGATGCCCTTAACCGTACCACTTGGTTTTGCTCCTGTGTGCTATCTATAAAAATCTCGATTATATTGATCTAAACAATTATAGTATCAAGATTAGTAAAAAAGAGGTGATTTTGCCATGCAGAAGGCCGGGGAGGTTTCTTATTTTTAGAGGACGTTGGCCTGGCGGTTTTCTAACATGCGGTCCCACATGCCAGTGCTTTACCAAGCCGATCCGCGTCCCACATGAGGCAGAACAACAACAGAAGCAACACGTGGTTAACTTGAAGAAGATGAGGGAGAAGCAGATTCAACAACAAGTGGAATGATGGCTGCTTCGTCCCTCCAACTTCTTTTTTAACATTACTTCGTCCCTGCAAATTAACTGCGGGAAACGTGCCGCTTTGTAATTTGACGCCTCATTGCTCATTACTACGCCGGCGCCATGACTGGGGTGCTTCACCCCTGCTTCTCTACACTGTTATTTCGGTATGGCACGTGGACCCAGTTGCTTGATGTCCCACATGTCCGCGAAAGGGACTAGAACATTATGAAAGCGAGCGCTCCACTCTTACGACGGAGGAGTACATGACACGGCAGCCTAGTGAACTGTTACTTGTACTGTAGTACTACTATAGTTTTGTTGTTTCGCACGATCCATCGATACAAACCCGATTAAACAGGCAAGGGTGGGATTTTTCCCGCGCGGTAGATGATACTAGCCATACATTTCAAAGGCAATTTTAATGTATGCAAACTAAATAATTAAGTAACAATATGAGATCTAGTAAAACTACAAACACATATGATTTATTGTGTTAGAGTATAGTAGTAGTGTTGTATTGCATAGTTGTGAGAACGTGTAGAGATGTATTTTTGGAGGGCCTACAGAGAGAAATTGGGCATAAAATGGATTCAAATATTTGTATTCGTCTTCATTGCATTTGTAACTCATATCTACAGTTTGTACAATATACGTGAATGCTTGTTCGCTCTTATGAAACCAGTACAACAATAATGGGGTGGTGTGCGCCAACTTAGGCACTGGCACGTTGGCCTACTCGGCTCCATAGAGAGAGAGCGAGAGAAGAGATAAATACACTGGCGGTCAGTGTATTTCAAGCGAAAAGCGTAATGCGGCCACCGGACTTCAGAATACGCTCATTATGGTCACTATATACGTTTTGCGGTGATTATACGGTCATTTGCTCACCGTTCAGCATTGGATTACACTTTGTTGACCAGCCAAATAGTATGTGTGGCACTATGTTGACTGGTTAAATTGACCACGTTCCTTGTGGGTCCCACCTGTCAGTTTGCATAGGAAAAAGGTAAGATAAACACAAATTTACGTAGGCGCGATAAGACTCCAACCCGTGCGCGGGAACCACCTGGTTGTGTCTGTGTCTGTCAGGGCCTGATATGTGCGCATGCACGTGTAGGTTGAGCACTTGAGCATGAGCGTGTGTGTTGGTCGTGTGGTGTGTGCATGCATGCATGCGTGTGTGCGTGTGAGTGTTGTGTGCGTGCGTGGCCGCGTGTGTACGTGTGAGTGTTTGCGTGCGTGCCTGGCTGCGTGTGTACATGTGAGTGCTGCGTGTGTGCGTGGCTGCGTGTGTATGTGTGAGTGTTGCGTGCATGCAGTTCGTGTGCTTGCGTGCGTGTGTGTATAATAATCACCACACCAGCTCCTGTGTGTTAACACAGACGGCTCATCATACCAATACAAGGCCACCTTGTCCGTTATGCCCGCGGTCATGACTTCGAACCACCGTCCAATATTTTTTATCGTTTTTTTTCATTCTTATATATGTCGACAAGTGGGCCCAATGGTAGTGAGATAATGTGATGCAACACTAGAGGTGCCACGTGAAGCGTTTAACTGGTCAACTAGTCATGTCTTGAGCAAATACAGAGCTATACGGTGAGCCCGTGACTGTATAATAACCACAAAATGTAAATGGTGACCGTAATGAGTGGATTCTGAAGTCCAATGTACATATCGTGCTTTCGCTTCAAATATAATGATCGTCATTGTATATATCGTGAGAGAAAGATGAAACATGCGTGAATGTGCTGGGGGCGTACTTTTAGAGGACCCAGAGATAGTTTGTGTGCGTACGTGAAAGGGGCGTAGAGGGGGTGTATGCGATGGAGGGAGAGATGCTATTCGTTTATCTTTATTATGACTAACTTTATATATAGTATAAAAATATAAAAATTCACAGTAGGGAATAAATATCATTGGGTGCACCATGCAATGCAAATTAACGTTCATACTCCTCCATATAACTTTGTAATGTTGTATATATGTAGAAATTCTAAAATAATTTTTTGGCCACATTTTGTGTGGTTTTTTTTCAAAAGGAATGTTGTATGCAAAATAAACATGAGGAGAGGACTTTTTAGATCAATGGGGTACGTGATGTAACATGTGTGAATGTGTAGTTGACGTATTTGGCAGGGCCTAGAGAGGGTATGTGTACGTATTACGTATTCGAGAGAGGCATGGATAGAGGGGCCGGCCGGGGGGCGACGTGGGAGAGATAGCACGAGAAATGAGATCAGAGGTCTAGAGAGAGAGACGAATAGGATGTCACGGCGAGAGATTCCCTTGAGTGTGTATATGCAAGGGGGGAGGGGATAGAGGCATGAGGAGAAAATATTTTGTGTGGTGTCTGTGTTGGTATGTGTGGGTGTGAGAAGATAACGAGACCTAGGGGCAGAGGGTGTGTCACCGCGTGAGGTCCGGTGGGCTGAGGTGAGGCCCTTGGTTCGGTTCCGTCATGCGCCACATTGGTTGGCCTGTGACGCATTCAGGGAGACCCATGGAGGACTAGTCGTACAAGACAAAGATACCAGAGTCGTGAAGGACTCTGTGTCCATTGACAAAGCCGGCTAGGATTTGCAACCCTAGGTCCTCGGACTAAGGTGACCCCTTATCTCTGATATTACAATTCATCCAACCTAACTTTAAGGGGCATCCTACAGAATGCTCTGCTGGAATCATACTCGTCAATTAGGAAGACAGGTGGAGACAATGCGTGTGAGACAAGCCTTAAAGATAATGTGCATGCAGGAGACACGTAGGTAGGTCTATGTATAAAGAAAGGGTCGATGGGAATTGTGCGTGCGTATGCGTGTGAGAGGAAGAGTGCCTGCGATAAAGGTTAGTGAAAACAGTCATAAATGGTTGCGAGAGGGAGGGAGGGTGATATCGAGAGCATGTGTGCGAGAAAGACACCTCAGGAGAGAGTGTGTGAGCATGTGTGAGAGACCACCGATGGATATACACCGTGTGCGTATATGTGAGAGAGAAATTTAGCGCGTGTGTGAGGAGGGGCCTATGGAGAGTGAAACTACACGTAAAATACTGATGTAGACATTGATTAAAAATATAAATTGTATCCAAATATTAGGATGGGATCATGATATTTGCAATTCGTTTAAGGAACGGTCATCGATCCATCAGACAACTATATTATATCGAATTTGAGCATGCTTATGTTATTATTCGACATAATTGATCCATAGAGTTAGTATTTTGAACTCTAGACAATGCATCGCTTTAGCAATTTGAATATAAACGTGAGTATATATAGTTTATGTTGTGTGTGTAAAGCACATTATACATCCAGAGTTACACAATGCACATTATAAATAGCTAGCTATGAACTAGCATACATTTGAATTCAACTTAAGGTGGTTTAAAAAAATCGAATTCAATATGAAGTCCATTCAATTATTTGAATTCGAGATCATGGCATTTGTAAATCATACCTAAATTATGGGGGCACCAATCTTTGCTCTGCTTTTGTACATAATAGCATATATAGTCGTGTACAAAATAGATTCAAATTTACCTCCTCCGTTCCAAAATAATCGTAGTTATAGGATTTTTAACTGTCAAAATTTCAAAAAGAAGCGCATAATTTAATGAGGATTTAAAACATACGAGGTCAAATGTAACGTTGTCTATTTAGGTCAATCCTTAAAGTTTAAGAGTACTCTAAACGTGAATTTCGAACAAAGCACCAAAAGAGCCTCTACTCGCCCGAAACCGCGTGAGACCAATGTTTGGTAGAAGGAAATTACTTTTCTAATTCCGACCTGTGAACCCTACCGGCGAGACGTCTATTGGTCTAAACTGGGGTGGTTTGTAACTTCATCTAGACGCCACGCAACTGCCTCCGAAAAACATTCATACACCATGGCCGCCTAAACACACATTCGCTCGGCCGAAATCGCTCCCGCCCACTATTTGGGACACCTGGGATTACTGTCCTACCCCCAACCCGCAGTAGGAACGAAATTTAGGAGGGGGTAAAGTTTGTACTTTCCCCAAATTTCAAACAAGCGTGTCCCATCTGTTCAAAAAAAGAAACAAAAACAAGCGCGTCCTAGACCGAAACATGGTTCCCCCTTAGATCTCCCACCCTGTAACACCCCGGATGTAACTTGCCATATTTGTAACTCCAACTCTTGCCATTTTCGGCTGTGTTATGATATTCCCTTTGTGGTCGGGTTTTGTCTTTTGTTTTGCATTTTGTTCATGTCATGCATTTCATATCATGTCATCATGTGCATTGCATTTGCATACGTGTTCGTCTCATGCATCCGAGCATTTTCCCCGTTGTCCGTTTTGCAATCCGGCGCTCCCTCGTCCTCCGGCGCACCCGCTCTTGTTTTCTTTTCGTGAGCGGGTGTTGAACATTCTCGGAATGAACCGACGCTTGTCAAGTGGCCTTGGTATACCATCGGTAGATCACCGGTCAAGTTTCGCTCCATTTGGAGGTCGTTTGGTACTCCAACGGTTAACCGGGCATCCACAAAGTCCATTTGTGTGTTGCAGCAAAACCCCTCTCTAAACAGCCCAAAACCCCTCTAAGTCACTTCCATGCTCTAGGTCGTTCGATCACAATCGTGTGGGCGAAAACCGCACCTCATTTGGACTCTCCTAGCTCCCTCTACCTATAAATACACCTCTCCCTACGAAATCTCGGGCAAAAACCACCCTGACCCTAGCCCCACTCCCTCCGCGCCGCCGGACGTGTCCGCCCGGCGCCGGACGCACCAGCCGCAGCCAACCGGCGCTTGACATGTGTCGCCCGTACACTGGCGCCCGCCGCCGGCGCTACC